>NC_056727.1:842516163-842518663 GCF_019279795.1 Protopterus annectens | reverse complement strand
CTACACTGTTTTTGCTCTCAGAACAGAAGTGTTTGTGGTGTAGGTTTTAGCAAGTAGCTTGCTACAGTGTCTAAAAGCAGAAAAAGTTTTATTTTGTTGTTTTTTTTTTTTTTTTTTTTGTTTAGAGTTTTGAGTTCTTGCTCCTGACACAAAGCTTGCCAAATTAGAGAATAGGCCTATGGTTCTTTTTTTCAGCATAGAGTTGAAGGGCAATCCTGGGAAAATTGGACCTGGCATCTGGGAGAGCCAGATAGCCTGATAGCAGAATGGACCTCTTTATTTATTGATTGATCGATAGATTGATTTTTATTTTTTTGCACTTCACCTTACAGTTGTTGATTGGCAGATTGGGGAATAGCACCTGGTTCTAGATGATCTAGCTACAGCTCTGCTTTTCTAAACAGTTTACAGTATTCACATAAACCTCTGAAGTATCCAACAGAGCAGTGCTAACACAAGACATAGTGGATGAGAACATCCAATGTGCTGTGTAAACAGAAAAGTGGGTTATTCTGAACTGAGATATTCAACTAGTGAAACAGAATTTTAGCCATCAGATAGGCTGTCTTCCCTCTTAAGGACTATCTTCTAAGCAATGAGTTCTTAAAGGTTGAAAACTAGCCTCCCCTCCAATATCTATATTAAAAAAACTAAAGGTAATTACAAGCTGGGCAGGTGTACATTATCTCTACAATAATTTCATTTTAGGATTTTCAAAGCCTGGCCCACAACCATACAAATGTGGGTGGGTTGTCTGAGATCATGAAAAATAATGGCTCTGTGTTGTCGGTGAGAGGCATGCAGTACAGTGACTGCTCAAATGGCATGTAATAGAGTTGGCAGCATGAGATCAGAAAGTCATGACCCTATTGAACTTGGAATATATACAGGGGAGAGTGTGACCAGAGGCAGAGATCTAGAGTTTTCAAGGAGGCAATAATTAAATGAGGGACATCTGTTTCAGTCTGTATGCTAAGATTGTCCCTCATTAATGAAGTTATATTTGCTTTCACATAATCCTTGGGACTTTGTGCAGAAGGCAGTCTCAGAGTGTGGAAGAGGCTTTTTTTTTCTCAAGATGGAACTGCAACATGTCTACGTTGAATTTATCCTACTAACAAAGGAAAGCCAGAGGAGTGCTAAAACTGTTGTAGGCCTTTCTGTAATATAGCATTGTGCTCCTAGTTAGGGGATTCAAGCACCTGAAGAAATGGGAACTGTTTCATAATTTTTTTCCAAAGGAAAGTATCTTCTTTGCACTGCTATTTTTGTTTAGCAATGAGAAAAGTATCTAAATATCACTACTTTCTTTTGGAATGTTTCCTGTTTATTTTTTAATCATTTGGTTTATTATCAGTAAAGATTTATTTTTCACTAAACTCTATCTATAATCTAAGCATATCAAGTGCAAGAAAATAATAGCGGTGAATATAAGACATGTAATAACTAAAGTCTTCTTCTTCTGGACACTAGGTCTAGGGGTTGTATGTGTGGAGTTTATATGTTCCCCTGGTATTTGTGTGTGGTTCCTCCCACTTCACCAAATCATGCTTGGTGCTATCACTTCAAAGATGCAAGGTTCTGGGCTCAAACCCAGCCCTCCTATTTTTTTTCACTTGGGAAGTCTGTCATCACAAGACACTCGAAAATATATATGGAATCATGGGCAAGGACACAGACTCTAAGTGGTAACTGTTAGGGGATGAGTCGTGTACCAACCAATTTAAGTATCAATTGTGGTACATAGCATTTTATATACAGGAGAACTTGCTCCACAGACTATGTACCATATTAGGACTAGCCATTGAGCAGTGTAAACATTGATTATAAGTGATATGGTAACATCCCCTAATTTTGCAAAACATATATGGGTATTTGACAGTGCTAAGTCAGTTGGGGACCAGGCCTATTTAAACCTATGTCAGGTACCTTGCACCCATGCAAATGGTGAGAAAAGTCTATGTACCCCTACTGGCTGGATTGTGCCTGCCTTAAAGTCCAGCAGCCTTGGGTCAGTAAGCTTCTGGCCAGTTAGTAACCAGCTACCCAGACTGACTTACCTGAGATAAAACCCAACTAAGGATTAAAACATTCAGTATAGAGTCTCTGACAGGATGCAGTTGGGATGTGGATGGCATAATTTGTAGGAGTAGGCTAGATATCTTGTGTATTTAGTGGACAATGTGGAAGGCGTGTTCAGCAGAGCCTCTTAGTATAGCATCCAGAATATGTTCCTCATGGGTAGAACAGAATAAAATGGTGCGAGAATTCTGGTGAGAGACTGTCTTCTATTAACAGTGAAGGATGTAATCAGACAAAGACATTCTCATGGAAATCTGACTCTGTTTTAAATTTAGGGCATTCTTCATGACCTCAACAGCACTCTTCATGATCTTAGTCTATGCTCTACCACAGGGTTGTGATGGTGAGTAAAACAGGGCATTGAGGTAACAGTTGCAGGATCTCCTTGAAAAAAGGGTCAAAAAGAGACAGCCTTGAT
>NC_056727.1:842483663-842511163 GCF_019279795.1 Protopterus annectens | reverse complement strand
ATATACACACACACACACACACACACACACACACACACACACACACACACACACACACACACACACACACACACACACACATATACACACAGAAGCATGTATGCACAAATATAACTACAAAGCAACACACTGGAAATATGGCACAGATTTAGTGCAGTTCATTTAGTTTGAAAAAATGTGAAGGTTCATTAGCTCATTATTTACTGGGACAAAAAGTAAAGGTTCATTCTTTGACAGGAAAGATTCCATATAACATAACTTTAGTTGTAGATCATATGTCTTTCCCTGCAATGGGACTGGTGTGTGCAGGGGGCATGTCCTTAAGTGAAAAATATTCTTTGGCAGCAGCAGCATGACACTGTCCCATAAGCCTCAGTCTCCTCATCGAACCTAACCACTGGTTAGATATATTCTGATGATGGAGAAGGTAAGGTCTGCAGGCCCATTAGATAATGAAAGGCTCTAAAAGCAGCTGATGTGCAGCTAAGATGAGTCAAAAACACCACACATATATATCTATATATATATATATATATATATATATATATATATATATATATATATATATATATATATATATATATAGATATGTATCCACAGGAGTCCCGCTCTGCTCTGCTGATCTCCACAGGATCCGTCTTCTAGATTCTGTGAGTTTTATTTACATGAAGGTACCTTGAGTTATCAGTCTATCTTCATAAGCTGCTAATGACTTAACTATTTTGCTTTCATTGCATCCTTTAAACAAAATTTCTTACTCATCTGTTTTTCATTATGAATTTTACATTTCCTGAACTAGGACAGGTATAACTACCTTAGTATATTTACCTCTACTAGGTTCTTTACTATATAATATGGAATATGTGCAACATTACATACAACATTTATGATATTAGACAGCAATTTTCATGAATAAACAGCCACAAATACCATAAATGACTCTCCCTACTGCATAATCTTCAATTCCAACATACTCAGATGAGTTGTAGTGCTTGGACAACCAATATTCTGACATGGGTACAGACAAGCTTATGCTGGCTTTTAAAGTTAAACGGCTGCAGGGTTAAGAATCATCTGGTTAATTTTAGACTGCAGTATTTTATGCACAAAAGCCACTAAATGGAGTATAATTAGTTAGTAATATAAACTAGCTTCCTATAAAGTAGTATCTGAAGGTGATGCATGCCAGTAGTTAGCTAGACATTCCTGCTCCTTCTGCATTGATTAACTTACTACTGATGTAACAGATAAGCTGTTCCTATCCTGAGACAGAGCTGTCCACATCCCTTCTACTGAGTCATCCGATGTTACCACCAAAGATTTCAAGAGATCAGGTGTCACAAGGATGGACTCTAAACATAACACATACTTTAGTTGCCTTAAGGATCTGTTTTCGATGTCCATTTCAGCTGCATGAGATGCTTACTGTAGGTCAGGACAGAAACTGGTCAGGCTATGATAACAAATTTCCAAATAAATTTTCAGTAAAAGGCTGAAGAAAAAGACTTTAAATTGTTTTTTTTTTTTTTTTTTTTTACTGTATTTGTTTGAGCTATTTTCCTCACTGTTTCTGCTTTTTCCACCTAGTATTTGATTGCCACTGTACTTGCATATCCCTATTATCCGGCTTCTATTATACAGCGCTTGCTTTTTACAGCATTGATTGTAAGTCCTGTCTGTCACAAAGAATTCAGTGAAGCTTGAAATTTGCATAAATGTGACTCCCATTGCTCTGCGAGTTATTATGTTGTTAAGGTATGCGGCTTAGTATCTGGTAAGAGGTTTAAAAACTATAACCTCAAGTCTTTGAAAAGTGGCGGGGTCCAATGTAGCCCAACAGGTAAGGGTATAAAAATTAAAAGATGACCATTAGTGGAGAATGCTGTCTTTGACTTTAGGAGTCATATTAATCTCTCAGTATGCTTTGGATAAAACAAAGTTGTCAGAAACCCTGCTTTACCTTTCTGCTCTATGAATATATGTAGTTGTGTAAACCCTGAAAACCATTTACACATAGTAGACCAGAACATTTTCCACACTAAGTTTCAATAATTATGGCAAGAGATATATTTCCCTCAAGCAATAAGGCTGTTGAGTCTGAGATCTTACTGTTAAGACTTCTAACATTACACAATAAGCTATTTATAGCCTCTGTGCATGTTATTGGTCTTTTGATCAATTAATTATCATTCTAAACATTCTTTGTGATCTGTTGCAATTTGTGACATGAATATTCCTTTCGCCCAAATTACTTAAATGGAATTATTTTTTTTTTGCAAAATAAGACTGCATAAATATCATATGTACCATCATGGGGGAAAATACATGCGTTCAGATTTTATTATAAGCCTTGATTTTTATGTTTCAGCAGTAATTCATCATGTTTTGGTGGGAAAAAATATGTAAAATACATCAATTTTATACCAAGGCAATCACAAATCTTAGTAATTTCTTCATTCTCATGTAATATACTACAAAAAGGAGTACAATTGTTTTAGTGTTGTTTTAGCTGCTTTTCTGTATATATATATATATATATATATATATATATATATAGACTTTTCTGTATATATAGACTAGCTACTTATTCTACTGTATTCCTGCCTCTTAAATCGTTTTTCAGTTGTGCACTTGTCTTGCTTCATTTAAAAAGTTTTAAATTGCTAATTTTGTAGAGTTTTAATTGCATTTACTGTTTAGGACTAAACACTCAAGTGTGTTAGCCTTTTCTGTTTATTTACTGTACTATTGCATTATTTAACCTGTTTTAACCAAAAAAAACCCCAAAAAAAACTATTGTGTTTGCTCGTTTCCTGCCTTTCCTAGCTAGTATAGTCCAGATCACAGCCTTTGATGGTTTCAGGATTTCATTTTCTGTGTTCAGACCTATCCAGACGTTGCTGTGGTAAAGGGACGTCAATTCCTTACCAGTGGGACTGGTGAGTATTGTACTGCCTATCTAACACTAGAGGAGTGGTTTCCAGCTCTGAAATTGTAATTTTATTAGCCTTTTTGGGCTGATTTCTATCCCTTTCAACTTTCTGGCTTAAAAACAAAACAGCCTATAATTGCAAATTACCTTGCAAAGGTATGGGAAAACAGCTCTTGTACTTTACAAAAAATGCACCTTAACAGGCATGTACAAGGGTCAGCTTCCAATGATTTCTCCTGTCCACTTGATGAATCTGAGCATACAGGGGCAATGCAGCAACTGCCTCATGTGCACAGACAACCCTCTCCTCCTACCACCCAACACTACAAACTGCAAGAGATGCACTTACATAGCCAAACTAGAAGCAAAGCTCTGTCCAGCTAAGATTGTGCTAAACAGTCAAGAGGAAAAGGTTAACACCTGCACTACATCTCAAGCAACACATAGCCCTTCAAAACCCACACCATCAACACCCACACATAGCAACACTAAACCCACATATGTGGAGGCCATTAACATTAACCTGCCCAAGCAACAATGACCTCCGAAGCTGAAAAGCAAACAAAAACCAGTCACAACCAAAGTGACACATGGCTAACAACACCAGTGTGCCACCCAACAACAGCCCCTAAGGCAAGACAATGTACCCAACACTTTAGTCATAGGTGACTCTATAGTCAGGCACACTGATGTCCCACTCACCAGGCTGAACAAGGAGATAATTACAGTCAGCTGCCTGTCGGGTGCCAGGATCTGCTACATAATGCATGCACTCAAGTCACTCCACAACAAGTACAAATATGACTCTGTCATTGTCCATGTTGGAGTGAATGACTTGAGACATACCTCCCTGGACTACATGAAAAGAGACATGGAAGAGCTCTCAGATCATGTGGCCCAGGCAGGTATGACACTAGCCCTGAGTAGCATCCTGCCTTCACCCAGAATGATACCACAGTATAAGGACAAAATGATTGAATTCAACAATTGGCTAAGCTTCTGGTGTCATTCAAAGGGGATCCAGTATCTGTCTGACTGGGACGACATGATCGACAAACCATGATGCTTTGCCAGAAATCATCTGCACCTGTCATCCCTGGGATTCAGGTTACTGGCTAAAGCTCTTGCCATCCCTACAGTGCCTTTTTTAGGCAAAGTTCAAAGGACAAAACCACCACCGTAACAGATACAAGCATGCAAAATTTGAAAGTAATGCTACTCAATGCTAGAAGTCTAAACCTCAAAATGCACTCTCTCGAGGCACTCCTAAAAATGGAAAAAATCGATATCTGTGCAGTAACTAAGACCTGGTTCAAGGCTCCAGAGAGCACACCTGCAATACCAGGTTACAACTCTTACCACACTTTTCGGCCACCAAACGAAGACCGAAACACTAAAGGTGGAGGAGTGTCCATATTCACCAAGGATATTCACATCTCCAGGCTAGTTACCCAACACAATGCATCTGAAATTCTCCAGGTGCAACTAACACTAGGTAAGACTTCAATCCAAATTGTAGCTTGATACAGATCCCCCACCTTGCCCCAAGATTCTCACTACACCTTTCTAAACATACTAGAAAATATTAAAATACAACCAAATACCCTAATACTGGGTAATTTCAACTACCCTGCCATTAACTGAGAAAACTACTCAGGTACCAACACCTTTTCCCAACAGTTCTTGGAATTCATAAATTCCAACGCCCTGGATCAACTAATCCATTGTCCCACCAGTGGCACCAATATCCTAGACCAAGTCATTACCAACAAAGGAGATAGATGCTCCACACCAGTGGTCACCTCCTCATCGGTCAGGTCTGATCATAAGCTAATCACCCCTGACATCCACATCCCACCCCCAACCCCCAGTAATGAAACTGCAGTAAAACACTTCTCCAAAGCCAACTTCATGCTACTTAAGTCAGAAGTGACAAACTTCATGACACCCATGCAGATGGGAGCTGAAAGTTCGACTGCTGAATCCTACACTAAGGCACTGTATGAGCACATCCACCGATGCATGAATTGTGCCATCCTAAATAGAACCAAGACGCTCTCCTCCAAAAAAAGGAAGCCAATCTGGTGGTCCCCTGCCATAAACAAACTATACAACCGAAGGAAGAAACTGTTGCAGAAAAGAGGAATATCTCAGGATGCAAAAAACAACCTTACCAGCCTCAGTAAGAAGCTGAGATCCCTAATAAAATCCTCAAAAGCTAGTTATGAAAATAAAATTGCCAAAGATTCCAAAGACAACCACAAGGCATTCCATAGTTATGTCAAGAATCTAAATGGCAATGCTCAGATCTGATCTGAGCTACAACAGAATGGCATTAAATATACTGATCCCAAGGATATTGGCAATAACTTGACAGATTGATTTAGTGCCAGCTTCACCCCCCTCTCACCCCCTAAAGGGCCCATCTCAACAACAAAAGATTGTCAAATTCTGGTAATCATGGCCACACAGGTAGAAACTGCACTCTCCAAAGCTAAGAATACAGCATCCATGGGACCAGATGACATCCCCGGCTGTGTACTACATGAACTACAAAATGAAATGACACCTCACCTAAGTGTCATGTTTAATCATAGCCTCACCTCTGGCTTCAAGCCTACTGAGTGGCGCACAGCTACAGTTATCCCACTCCACAAAGGGGATCCACCTTGAATCCCAAGAACTATCAACCCATCAGTCTGACAAGCCTGATCTGTAAGGGCATGGGACACATTATCATGGAACTTATAAACAAAGACATTGGCAATCTTCAAACAATGAACCCCACCCAGTTTTGGTTCGTGAAGGGATGATCTTGTCTCCTGAACCTGATTGACTACTTTTAAACAGTGTTCAGAGCTGTGGATGAGGGTAAGGCTTTCCACACAGCCTATCTGAACCTCGCCATGACCTTCGACACCATCCCACACTCTGGAATCATAGATAAACTTACTAGGCTGGGCATAAATCCCTACATTACTTGATGGGTTGCCAACTGGCTTACCAACAGAACCCCAACTGTAAAAGTAGCTGACTCCAAATCCATTTCCAGGCAAGCGACAAGTGGAGTACCTCAGTGTTCAGTCCTGGGACCGCTCTTGTTTGCCATCTACTTCACTGAAGCACAGGCCAACACTAAGGGACTCTAGCTTACAAAGTTCGAAGATGACTGCAAACTTGGAGCCATTACTGAATCCCCAAATGATGTGGATATTCTACAAAAGGGCCTTACTGAAACAGATGCCTGGTGCCAGAGCCATGGGCTCAAGCTTAATCCCAAGAAATGTATAGTTATCCCCTTTGGGAAAAAACATGTATGCATGAATTGCCACATAGATGGCAGTACACTAAACACCGAAAGTGTGATGAAATACTTCAGGACACAGGTGGACAGTGGTCTCACCTTTGATAACTACATCACCACAACAGTCAGGAAATCCTTCTATGTGGCACACCTCATCACTAAGGTCTTTTCATCCAGAAAAACAGAGGTCATTGTCCCAATGTACTCATCCCTCATTAGACCCATTATAGAGTACACCGCCCCATTTAGTATGTACCACACAAGACATCTGCATCAGCTGGAAAGGCCGCAGAAATACCTCACTAAAAGAATCACAGGCCTAAAGCAGATGTCCTATTCTGACCGTCTAAAAAACTCCAGCTATACTCTGTGGCATATCGTCTACTCAGAGGCTATCTCTGCTTAACAAACAAGGCCATGTCAAACCCTGAGCTGTTGGACGTGCTCCACTTAAAGAAATCCCTGTCACTCAGAGCCACATGCTCCAGGGAGCTAACCCTTGTCATCACAATAAACAAAACATGCTGGGAGGATAGGTTCCTGACCCAGAGACTCCCCATACTCTGGAATAGACTGCCCATACATGTCAAGCAGAGCACCTCCTTGGCCCTCTTCAAAAGGAACCTTGACGATTGGATGGGAGATAGGAAATTCACCCCGAGGATGTCGTCAGTCACCCTGCTAGGCAAGGCTCCAGAGAAGTAAATATTGTGGGAAGAAATATCCTGGGAATTGTTATTGCTAGGCTTGTATAGGCTCACGAGAGAGTGCATTTTGAGGTTTAGACTTCTAGCATTGAATAGCATATATTTATATATACTGAGCAGCATATATATATATATATATATATATATATATATATATAATTTATGTATTTTTATATATATATGTATATATATATAATTTATAAGCACAACAGGAATTTACAGTTTTTTTTTTTGCTAGTCGCCACAAAAAGCAGACACCAGCAGCTCCAATTCTTTCTCTTTGGTTCCCCACTATCCTCATACTGTTTATGTGTATATTTTCCTGTTCTGTACTTTACCCTTCCCTGAATTCATTTCTAGCCTCACTCATGACTGTCTTTGCTAGTGCACCTGCCCTATTTTACTGTCTTTTATATATTAATGTTTTTTTTTTTGCCCTGATTTTAGCTGCTAGTAAGACCTCTCTCCCCTCCAAAGCCCCCTTTTATTGTAGCTTATTTTAACCTTACAACACTGGGTTTGCTTCAAGTAAATCTACTTGTGTAGCTTGAGGCCAGTGTCCTTTTGTAAGCATACGTCTGCTCATATTTTATTTATTTTTTATTTATTTCTGTTGACTATACCTTTAGAAACTTTATATCCTTGTCTCTTAATCTAGTTTTTCACCATCGTTTTCTGATTGTTTCTTTGACTTCATCTTGACCAGGGTGCTAGCCCTGCTCCATTCACCCTCGTTACACTCAGGCTCACTTTGCTCCCCTACACTACCCCTATTTCCACCCACCCCCATTACAATTACCTTTATACTTATCTATCCCTCCCCTTCCTGTCCTAATAGCCACTACAGTTCCACTTTCTGGCTATGTCCACAACCACCTTACTAATCTGTCAATCTTGTCAACACCAATCCCTCTATACCACTGTCTCTACCTACTCTATCTGACAATATTTTATTCCAGAATGTATTATTTTCTAATATCTTCTACACTACTCCTTATTCCCTCTATCTCCACCTCTTACCACTCCAATTTCTCTGACTCACTCCTATGTTCATCAACTTCTCACTCATATAACATATATCCAACTACTTCATATTTTACTATCACCCCCAATCTCTTTACTACCTCTACCTCAAGTCTATATAAACTATCCATAATACAGGTTTTTAAACCTTCCCACAAAGCTAAATAAAAACTATACAAACTCCATCTAGCATCTATTACACACTCTCTCCTCACTAAAAACCTACTTTGTTCTGGAGATATCCATCCCACCCCTGGCCCCTCTTCTTCTCTCCCCACCCTCACTCTCCCCAAAACTACCTCTACACTGCCCCCATCTTACTCATCTAACAGTCACCAACCTCAATCACAACAATCATCTCCATCCAAATACTTAACTATTTACTCATTGAATATTCAGAGTCTAGCAAATAAAGTTACTGAGCTGAACTTATGGATAGCTCTCAATACCCCTCACATCCTTTCCCTATCTGAAACCTGGCTCAAGCCACAAATCTCAAATAGTGAAATTCTACCACTAGGTTATAATATCTTCCGATCTGATAGACCTGTAAATAAAGGGGGTGGCGTGGCCATCCTCTACTCAAACAACCTTAATTTCTCACCATACCATTCCCCAATTCCTGACTTCCTCCCAGCTGAAATCATCTTCCTTAATTGCCATCTGAATCCCCACAAAAAAACTTGCAATCACCTCTATCTACCTTCCTCCTGGTAACAATCTGCCCATTCTTGAAAACATCCTATCCTGGTTCTCCCACAACAAACCATATGAGACACTTATCCTTGGTGATGTCAGCATTGATTGGTCCAAACTCACAACTGACTACCCCCAACTCAGTATCTACCTACACGGCTTCCACCAACTTATAACATCTCCGACTCACTTCCATAAAAATTCCACCTCCAGTTCCATCATAGATCCTTACCAATTCCCCCCACCAATACCACAATTCCACCACCTTACCTGACTCCCTCAATGATCATCTCCCTGCCACCGTCTTAAGACACTACTCCCATATTTCTAAACCTCACCTTATCAAAGACTGTCAAAAACTATCGACTTTCAATTCATCCCAATTTAACTCCATTCTCCAGAACATAGATTGGTCCATCCTAAAACACCTCCTCTTAAACGCAATAGCATCTTCATGAGTACTCTATACTCCTTAGCTCCATCTAGGAAGATCAGAGTAAAATCAAATCATGCTCCCTGGCTCTCCAAGGAGACTAGGTCCCTTATGAAACAAAGAGATAGTGCTTGGAAAACCTGGACTAAAATTAAACAACAACCTCTTCTTCAAAAATACAGGCAACTGAGGAACCTTGCAAAAAACATGCATTTAATGGCAAAAAGTTATACTATAGCTCTGCTACGCTTAACAACAAATCCAATCTTTGAAAATTTTGGTTAACTCTCAATAACATCCTCTAAACTGGAAAGCCCTCTAATCCCTCCCCATACCCTAACTCTTCCTCTCAGGAAACAGCTACCCTCCTGAATAAACACATTATCTCTTCCATCCAAAATCTAGTAACCTCTAAGCCAAACTCTACTTCGACACCCACCCCTCCAAGTCCCACTAACACAACTTTGTTTTCTTTTGAGCCAGTTCCCATTACTTGCATCACACCTCTACTACTCATGCAAAAACCTTGCTCTCCTTTCACTGACAATCTATCTCCTACATTCCTCAAACTTGCTACTGACTCAATTGCCTATCCTATATCTATACTAATTAATCACTCTATCCTAGAATCAACTGTCCCCACCCTTTGGAAATATTTCTCTACTATCTCTCTTCATAAAGGTGGAAACTCCACTGACCCCTCAAACTACCGACCCATTACCATTCTGCCCCCCCTCTCCAAGATATTAGAAAAATGTTTTCACTCACAGCTTCTCAATCACCTCCTCAAGCACCCCTTACTTACCCCTACCCAACATGGATTTTGTCCTCACCACAGCACCACCACTGCCGTCCTCTCCTTCACTCATATCATTGCAGAGGCCCTAGACAACAATAAACTAATTTATTTCCTGTCTCTTCCTAGATCTCTACAAATCCTTCAATACTGTCTGTCATCCTCTACTACTATCCAAACTCACAAGTCTCCACCTATCCCCCTCTGCACTTGCCTGGTTTAATAGTTACCTATCTAGCAGGGAACAATCTGTCAAATGGCTCCCATCCTCCTCACCTTTCCTTTCCATCTCCACTGGTGTTCCCCAAGACTCCATCTTGGGACACCTCATGCAAAAAATCCTCCCTTATTCAGTATTCCAACAACTCCACACTTATATTCATCTCAAATAACTTTCCTGAACTACACTCCCTGACCCAACAGGCCCTACTATCCACTGAACAATGGTTCTCTCACAACTTATTGATCCTAAATCCCAAAAAGACCAAACTCCTACTTTTTCTTCCCCATTCTCTTTTTCATCACAAAACCTCCTTTTTTATTAAATCTTCTAACAATACAACTATCCAACCTGAAACTCACACAAAACTCCTAGGGATCGTTATAGATGATGAACTAAAGTTACACCTACACATACTCCAATGTATAAAAAAAACCCAGAAACTAGGTTTGCTATATCGGAACAAAAAATTCCTAACCACTGAATCCAGACTTACCCTGGGCCAGGCACTCCTCCTCCCCTCCCTCTTATATGCCACCCCAGTTCTTATGAATATCCAGGCCTCCACTCTAAAGAAATTCCAACAGACTTACCATAAAATAGCCAGATTCATTACTAACTCCACATACAACTCACACAACAGCATTTCTTTAAACTCTCTTCAATGGCTTACACTTCCCCAATTTCTGCTGTCTTATCAATTTCATATGCTACACTCTATTCTTTATAAACCCTCCTTCAGTCCATCTGTATCTTCCTTAGTCTCCATCTACATCCCATTCCAGACCCTCCATACTTCTAACCAACAATTACTTGATATCTACCACCCACAAAGGTCAGTAGGCAAACTACTCTACAAACACTCCCTTGCCCATGCTTGGAACAAACTTCCCCCTGACTTACGTTCAATCTCCCAAACATCACACTTTAAAAATGAACTAAAAGCTTATTTTCTCAATTCCAGAACCTGCCCTTGCCATGACCCCACCTAGTTTTCCTTCCTTTTATGTACCCTCAAAAGGACCATACTTAGTATCTCATTACACCTCTCTCTCAAATGTGTCTACTATGCATTTGCATAAATTTATACAAACAAAAATGCTTTATTCTTGACCTACTGAACTATATCAATGTAAAATTATGTTACTTAGCTTCTTTTTAATGTATCTTTAACTTTATGCATGTAACCCAACATATGTGAATCGTTTTTTCTATAACTGCTATTATATCTATATTGTTTAAAATTGTACTTGTTTAAAAATGTACTACTGGAGCTTTTCTCCATAGGTCTCCAAAAAATGGGCCAAAAGCCCAGTTGGACAAACCCAGTTAACAAATGTCAATAAATATATATATATATATATATATATATATATATATATATGTATATATATATATATATATAGGTTCATAGGTAGGTATTAGGCTATTGGCCCTAGGGCCTATACAAGCCTAGCCAAAACGGTACCCTGGCTTTCACCACCCAAGAAAATTATTTTCCTGTGCCCCTGTCGAGCAGAGCCACAGAGGTGACCCCGGGGTGAATTTCAGAAAAGTAGATAACAAACAGGTGATGACCCAGGACTGAACCCTGTGATACTCCACTTGTCACTGGTCTGAAGTCGTATTTGGAGTCTGCTACTTTCACAGTGTGGGTTCTGTCAGTGAGCCAGTTGGCAACCCATCTTGTGACATAGGGATTTATACCTAGTTTTGTAAGTTTATCTATAATTCCAGAGTGGGGGATGGTGTCAAAAGCCTTGGCGAGATCTAGATAGGCTGTGTGGTCCCTCTTACTCTCAACTACAGCTTTGGTGACTGCTTCAAAGAAGTCAATCAGGTTTAGGAGACATGATCTGCCTTTTTACAAACCTGGACTGGGTGGGGTCCAGAGTTTGGAGATTACTGATGTCTTTGTTTATAAGTTCCATGATGATATGTTCCATGGTCTTGCAGACCAGGCTCATTAGGCTAATGGGGCAGTAGTTCCCGGGGTCCATGGTAGCTCCCCATTTGTGGAGTGGGATAACCATCGCTGTCCGCCATTCAGTGGGCACAAAGCCTAAGGTGAGGCTATGATTGAATATGGTGCTTAGGTGCGGTGCCAGTTCATTCTGAAGTTCATGTAAAACGCATCCTGGGATGTTGTCAGGTCCCATGGATGCTGTGTTCTTGGCTTTGGAGAGTGAGGTTTTTACCTTTGCAGCCATGATTACAGGAACTTTGCTTTCTTCCGGTATAGAGATGGGGTAAAGTTAGCACTGAACCTATCTGCCAGGATGTTTGCAATATCATTTGGTTCTGTATATTTAGTGCCATTGTGCTGTAACTCAGAGCAGATCTGAGTGTTGCCATTGAGATTCTTGACATAGCTATAGAATGCTTTGTAGTTGTCTTTAGAATCAGTGGCAATTTTGTTTTCATAACTAACTTTAGACGATTTTATGAGGGATCTCAGCTTCTTACTGAGGCTTACCAGGGAGTTCTACCAGTCATGGGGATTTACTCTTTTTTGCAACAGTTTCTTTCTTCTGTTCTAGAGTTTGTTTATGGCAGGGGACCACCAGATTGGCTTCCTTTTTTTGGAGGATAGCATCTTGGTTCTGTTAGGGATAGCACGATCCATGCACTCATGTATGTGCTTATAAAGTGCATTTGTGTAGGATTCAGCAGTCGTACCTCTATTGTCCATCTGCATGGGTTTTGTGAAGTTTGCCACTTCTGTCTTAAAATGCGTGAAGTTAGCTTTGGAGAAGTTTTTTACTGTTGTTTCCCTAATACGGGGTGGATGTCTAGGTTGATTAGCTTGTTGGTCAGATCTGTCCAACGAGGAATTGACCTCTGTGTGGAACACCGGTCACCCATGTTGGTAATGACCAGGTCTAGGATATTACTGCCCTTGGTGGTGGTGTGGGTAAGTTGATCCAAGGGTTGGAATTTATGAATTCCAGAAAACGTTGAACAAAAGAGTTGGTACATGAGTAGTTTTCCCAGTTAATGGTGGGGTAGTTGAAATCAACCATTATTAGGGTGTTGGGTTGTACCCTAATATTTTCCAGTGTATCAAGAAATGAGGAGTGGGAATCCTGGGGAATGGTGGGGGATCTATAGCAAGTTACAATTTGGATTGTGGTCTTGCCCAGAGTTATAGTTCCACTTTCAAATCTCAACAAATGTAAAATAAATAATAAATAAATAAATAAAAATACTGAAATATCGAATTTCAGTATCTCAAGATGAAAATATCGAAAATGAACTACAATGAAAAATTAAAAAAAATGAATGTCCCTATACTGAAAGTTCATAATACTGAATTTTCAGCATGCATCATTCAGTTTTTAATATCCCCTCCACCACAAAATAAAAACACAAACATGATCTTCCAGCCTACACCATAAAAAAAACAACACAACACACAAACCAATAAAACTCAAATAATCTATGCATAAGTAGGGGAGCAAGCACCCCTGCACTCAACCCACCCCCACTACTTATATATACCAACTCTGAGGTCGCACCACCACGAAAAACACAGTAGACTTACTGTAACATGCCCTACACATCCACTGGACACTGTCAGACATATACCCATGAAAAACACACACACACTACACATGTACAAAAATCACCACTTCCTACACTAACACACACACTCTCACCTACCTACCCCAACCTACTCCTAAAACTTCCCAAACATTAAAAAAATAACAAATAGCTAATTATGATAATCATACAAAGACATGCAAAACATGCCTTTGTGTCCTTTTGTCAACATGAAAGTTGTAACTTCTCTTGTCTACTCAAAATGCACATGTTTAACAAAAAAAAAGGCAGCCTTCCTACTCACACTTGAAAACCCCTCTGTCAAATCAGTTAAACCCACATTCCACCTAGGAGGAAGAAGACACTATGTACACTTCAGTCAGCTCTGTAAAGGCATGAGGTAAGCACAATTTAAAAGAAAAACACAATGCTGCCTCGAAGTTCTAAAAAAAAATAAGAGGGTAATATCATTTATTGCATTTGTCATGCCCTCTATATTTGTCTATAACTAGTGGTATAACAACTTTAAACTGACCTTGCAGATTTGTGAAGAAAGTTAGCACACTCTTAAATGGAAATTTTCACTCCTTTCAAAATTTATGTTGATGTCCAGCAAGCCTTAGGAATATCTGCAATACAACAGAGTAGAGACACATGGTACTTTTCTCATAGTAGAAAAGGAGGTATGGAAGTTGCTGATTCCTTTCTTTTTGAACATGTTCTATGCTTTCCTTTAACATAAGTGCAAGGTTTTTATTAAAATGTTTTACTAACCTATATGTCAAAGGATGGTGCACTAAGGTACTTAACTGCTTTAATTTGAAGCATTGACAAAGCTGGTGTTTCATCCTAGGCATACATTGGGTTCACTAGTCTGTAAATATTTCTTTAGGGATCATTGTCCTGGCTATTGACTTAGCTCTCAATATTTACACTTGGTATCTCAAATTTATATAATTCATTGCCAAACAGACAATACATTTCAAATGTGCAGATATCAGTCTGAGTGTCTCAAAATTTGAATACTGCTCTAATAGCTAAAATAACAAATACACCAAAGTCCATTAAATGCTCTGAAGTTGAGCATTTCATAAAATATATACAATTTTATTGTAAATCCAAACATTAGAAGTGATAGTTTTTACATTTCTCACCTAGTTAAATGAAGTCTAGAAAATAGCTGTGGTATCAAGCAAACTTTCTGAACTGAAACTGAAATATATACAGTTTACGTACATGTTTTGCAATACCCTTTGAGTCAAAAGTCCTCATAAATTAAGGACTAACAGTCATTTGCAGTTGAACTTGTATATGTTCCTTCTGCTTCAGTAAGAAGCAGAAATAATATTCACAATATTTATGTGGTCCCGGGCAGAATTTGTTTTTCTTCAAACTCCACTGTGTCCCATTATGTTGTGCTTATTATTTTTGCTAACATGGGGTCTATATTAGAACATCAAAGTTTCACAACTTCAAATGTTCTAATATCGACCTCTATTCAGCAAACGCTGAAAATAGCGAAGCCGCGGAACTCCGAAGTTCTTCCTAGGGAAGGAATTTGGTTGAAAATTCCTGTGGCTTCACTATGTTCAGCACTGTGGTGGAAAGTTATGGGTCGGGATCAGGTAAGTGTGCGATTGTGTGGACGTGAGGGTTAGGGCACGGGGTAGGTGAGTTAGGATTAGGGCATGGTTGAGGTGAGTGTGCAATAGTGATGGACCTTAGGGTTAGTGTTTTGGTTAAGGTAAGTGGATAGTTAGTGGTATGTGTACAGTTTAGTGTAGAGTTAGATGCAGGATTTTAGGTGTATGTGTGTGGATTGCTGTTTGTTTGGTGTGTTTGTGTTGTGTGCATGTGTGTTGAAACAGCAACATTTTTCCCTGGGAAAAAATTCACTTTTCTGCATGTTCGATACTGTCAGCGTTCGCTGAATAGGGGTCAATATTAGAACATTCTATGTTTTAAAAAGTAGATGTTCTAATATAGACCCGCTAACATGGCCATGGTCATGGCTTGAAGGGTATTTGGATGAGTTCACTTACCTAGTAAATAAGTGTCAAATAAATAAATAAATGTAATAAATGGGTAGTAGAGGGAGTGTTTGTGGAAGCATCTTTTCAGTGAAAGAAACAATGGCTTTTTTTTGCAACTGATGTCATATCCTTCAAGACAGACACTTTTGGACATGTATTGCTTTCTCCACCTTCAAAAGCAGTCATAAACTTGAAATTGAGTATAATGCAACAGTTGGGACTGGCACTGTGATATCGCTATGAAATCATTCATTAGGTATATATGTTGTTAGTAAATCATTCAAAGAGTTGTAATGCTACATCTTGCTCCTTGGATAGCAACTCCTCCATAATGATTTAAATATGTAGCTTAAAGCTAATGGTCATTTTGCATTTGTCTGTCTAGGAACTTTTACTGGTGGTACTGTCTAAATCAAAAAATGGTAACTTGTTAATTTTTCTGAGGGACTGTAAATTATTTTTTGTCTGCTAAAATGCAAAATGTATCCTAACATCTCAACATATTCTGGTCATGTATTGTATTCTTCACCCTGAGTAAAAGTTATATGCCTCCGCATAATGGAAACCAAGTATAATGAGACATGACAGACTCTCAAAGTTAAAAAGCCTGTAAAGAGATCATTAGCTACTTAAGTACATGTGGCAGTATGTAATAATGTGTCTATTTATGGTTTTTAATAATACTTTTACATAATTATACCTGGATACTCAAGTATATACTACATAGAAGATTCTTACATCAGTTTTAAGAGCTAAAATGTAGCTCATTGTTGAAATTGGACTGGCAAATTTGCTCTCATCAATACAGATTGGCAGTGGGTGGCCACAGTGGTACAGTGGTTAGCGTTACCGCCTCACAGCAAGAGGTTCCCCGGTTCAATCCTCGGCTGGGGTGCCTTCTGTGCAGAGTCTGCATGTCCTCCCTGTGGTTGCGTGGGTTTCCTCTGGGTGCTCCGGTTTCCTCCCACATCCCAAAGACATGCTGTAGGTGAATTGGACACTCTAAATTGGCCCTAGGTGTGAGTGTGTGTATGTGTGTGCCTTCTGTGAAAGGTTGGTCACCAGGCTGGCAACTCAACACCATAAAAAACACTCCACTGCCAATCATGAGCAGACAGGTGATCCACTGTGACGACCCCTAACCAGGAAAAGCCGAAAGAAGTAGAATACAGATTGGCAGCATCTTTCCAGTGACAGAATAATGTACCTATATGGAGATATAATTAGGAATTTTACTTTGCATGCAATGGCAGCTGAAATTTGATATTTTCTGAGAATGGCTAGCTTTATCCACCTTTACAATACATCATTTACCCATTTACCCATCCCTCACATAAACAGAATGCAAACCAGTATGGTAAACTGGTGCACTGTAAAGGTTGTGCAGGTTTTTTAGTGAATCTGTATCTGTGAAACAGTTTAACATTTTCTGGTACAGTTTGCTGGACAACGTTTTGATTATTCAATTCTAAAGAATACATATGTTGTGCAAAGGCAATTGAAGAGTCGCATCTTGGATTTCTAAGAAGCAATTCATAATTCCCAGCAGTTTATTTTCTTTCCTATTTGAATATTTCATTTATTTAAAAAAATCAGTTTTAGGGACAGATAAATAGTCCCTGGGAGTCACGAATGTTAAAACTCCATACAGGAACAGTGTAGCAGCTCCTGCACAGAGTTCGGCCATCGAGCTGTTCAGCAAACAGCTGATCTGATGTGCACGAGCCTGTCTACACTGTTCCTGCATAGAAGACTGTGCGGCATACTAATCACCTGATTTGCTGGAAAAATCATGCCAATGAGGTGAATTAGTGATTCAGGAAGCTGCCAGGTCTATGTGCAGGAACAGTGTCAGTGCAGAAATGTGTTCAGATGCTAACTGAACACATTTCTGAAAAAAAGATAGTGGAGGCATGACAGCTCAAATAAAAGCATGTATTCACATCTCTAGGCATGCCAATGGCCAAATATATGTCCATTGGCATGAATAAATGTTTAATTTTAATAAAAAATAATTTTTTTTGTGGCCAATCTTGACCGTTTAAGCATAGGGCAGCGGTGAACAAACATGATTGTGCTGAAAATAAAAACCAAAATGTGAAAACCCAAGTTTAAGGGAAATCTGAATTTTGCCATTATAATCTATAGCATGCAGAATCAAAACAATACCAGGGGACAGTGGTTGTCAAGGGGAAAGGCTCCTTATCAGTACAATATCTATGGGCTAAGGCAGTGGGGTATGCAAATGAGGGGAATGTTACTGAATCACAAAATATTCTATGTCTACGAACACGATCATGTAGGCAGGAGGAGCAACTAACATGAAAAGGAGGTGTGTCATGCATGCAGTAAGCACATTGAAGCACTGCTGCCCTGGTTTGTGCTTAGCTAAGCCTAGCTAAGCAAGGAGGTGTGTCTCGGGCTGTATAGCTTTGTTTACACTGCCTACAGGGGTGTGCATGGTGTGTACCATGTCTTAAACAAAAAAAAAAAAAAAAAAAACAAAAACAAAAAAACAGGAAATGGCAGCACTGTGTATATGTAAGCAAGGGGATATGTCTGAGGCTGTATAGCCTTGTTTATCTTGCCCAAATGGGTGTGTGTGGTGTGCACCAGCAGTTAAACTGCAAAATAAAAAAAAACAGGGAATGGCAAGTGGAATGAGAAAAAAAGGGAAATAGCAGAATAGGGGCACTTAAATACAATTAATAGAGCTGGCAGGTTGAATGTACCATACTCAGCCAATCACACAGGCAGTGTCTGCAGCACACCACTATAAACTATACAAACACCTTTCAGTCTGTTTTTTTTCTCACAAACTCTACACCACCGGTGTACATAGACAGGGAAATTTTACCTGACAAAAATAACAAAATGTTAGAGGCTGCTGTAACTCTCATATATCAGTATGTGCAAGAGGCTGAGGGTGGTGAAGAGGATAATGCTGACAACCACCCCAGATTTATGAGGAGGAGGAGAAGAGTATTCAGGCCCAGGGTAACCTACCAGGGGCTACAGGATCTGGAGATAATAGAGTGCTACAGGGTGGACAGGGACATACTGCAGCAAATTGTGGAGCTGTGCCAGCCTCGCCTGACATCCAGAACAGAGTGGAACCAATCACAGTGGATACCAAGGTATGTGTAGTTCTAAGAATACTAGCTACAGGTACTTTCCTATGGGGATATCATGGGGGTCTCACAGGCATCTGAATCCAGGATAATCCAACAGTTCCTGGATGCCATGCGACCACATGCCGAGGGGCACAGTAACTTCCCCACCACCCACGAGGAGAGGACCCAAAATATGCATCTCTTCCACCATGTAGCAGACTACCAAGAGGTACTGGGTGCTATAGACTACACGCACATCCACATCAAAGCACCACCTGGTGACCGGGGTAGGGTCTACATAAACTGCAAGGGGTTCCACTCCATCAACTGCCAGGTCATGTGTGATACCAAGGTCATTATGATGAATGTGTGTGCTGGCTGCTCTGGAACCTATCACGACTCCCACATCTGGAATTCCTCACAGCTGTATCAGTGGTTTGCCAGGGGGGACATCCCATATGGCCATTTAGTGGGAGATGCTGGCTACGCACTGGAGCTATGGATGATGACACCCATCAGAAATGCACACATACCCACACAACAACGCCATAATGAGGCACATGCACAAACCAGGATCATTATAGAGTGTGTGTTTAGGATGCTCAAGTCACAGTTCCACTGCCTTGACATATCTGGTGGAGCCTTGCAATGCTCTCCAGCCACATGTGCACACATGTTCATAGTATGTGCCATGCTACATGACATGATCCTGTGGAAACAGCTGCAGCAGGAACAAAAGAGGGAAGGGCCACACAGCCCCCATCAATGCCAAGGTCTCTACAGGCACAGAAGGACTCAGAGGAGGAACTTCCTGAGCCTGCCCCTGTAAGCAGATGGTGGCATGCCAAGTATGCCATGGCCTTGGCAAAGTGGCAATGCATAGCACATACACCGACACTGTAGGGGCCTAGGGACTAATATCTCTCTCCGACTTGCACACACAGAGTAAAATGGATGCCAAGCATCACAAAACTTATACCTTGCCATGTATAAGTAGTGTATTGCATGCATCCGACACAGTCAGCCTTCACGCACCATCCTCACAACTGCCTCAGGCACAAGGTAAGTCAGTCTTCTTAGCAATGAATGAATGGAGTAGAATGTTCTGATAACATATCCATGGTATAAATGCAAGCATGTAAGGGAATGGGGTGGCTTACTGGGGTAGCACCAGACAACTGACAGCTATGTGGGACAGCAGGAAGTGTATGCCCAGTACTGGCTTACCCACACTATGCGGTACCACTGTAGTTTAGAAATACCACTGCAGTATATGTCTTTAGCCAAATAACTGGGGGGAGGTCATAGGTCACGTGCATGGATGTCAAAGTGGGGGGTCCCACACTCAACCCAAGCCTCACTCAGCAGATCAGCTGTAGAAAACCATACGGAAATGTGTGGCAAAGGCCACCAAATGCTGACATCCATGAAATCCCCACCTACAGACTTAACACTGTGATATCATAGCAGTTCTGGCAGTGGTAGTATGGCTCTCAAAGCTAAGAAGTCCAAACCTAAACATGTGTATAGCAGAACAATCTGATCTGTGGTCAATACTGTTATGCCTGTAGTCTCAAATATGGGGCATACCACTACGCTAAATGTGACCAAAATGTTAAGCAAATATCAGCACAGCCTCTGCAAATGTATAGTGTGTACAGGTGTCCCCCCACACAGTCCCATAGAAATACAGTAACATGTCCCTAGCTGTAAGCAGCATATAACTGTCACCCAGCATGATGGCTCAATATAAACAGAAATCAAGTGTCAGTAATGTTCAGTCCACTTACTAGTGCCATCCTTGGGGTGTCCCCTGCACTGTAGCCTGAGAACATATCCTAATCAGAATGCACTGCCTTGATACAGATGGGCTGCATCTGCCACACCTGGTCTACAGGCCTCTGCCAAAGGCCTATGCCTCACCCACAGTGCCCTTTTAGGGAGTGTCATGGGGTCCATAACACCAACATAACATAGACAACAAAATGCAAGGAAAGGCCATGCTGCTAAATTCTAGGAGTATACCTCCCAAACTCAGAGACACAGATATATGGACAAAACAACAAATACTGGGTGATAAAGGTCCAAAGAGAAGGACACGAGAAAACCTGCAATAATAATGTAATAAAGTTGATATAGTGGAAAAGTGTTTTAATACCATGGAATGTCTGAATGGTATGAAGTCTGAAACTGCAATTTCATGGACAATAATATCTGACTTCAACAATGAGTAAGTTGCAAAAGACTAGCTTGAAAACCACACCTGTATGGGTAACTTACCCCAAAAGGAGAGATATCTATACCAAACGATTGCAGCCCCCCAAACATCTCCAGCGCCCAAGTGAGAACTGCTCTCTCCAAAGCAAAAAACACAGCATCCATGGGACCTGATGGTGTCCCCGGCTGTGTGCTCCACGAACTCAATGAGGAATTAAACCCACAGCTAGGACAGCTGTTTAATCAAAGTCTTACCTCTGGATACGTACCCAGGAGTGGCACTGCAACTGTGGTCCCACTTCACAAAGGCGGTGCCTCCACCGACCCTGGAAATTACCGGCCCATTAGCTTGACAAGCCTTATCTGCAAAGCCATGGAGAGGATCATAATGGACCTCATAAATAAAGACATAGGGAATTTGCAGACTTTGGATCCAACCCAGTTTGGCTTTGTCAAAGGCAGATCATGCCTTTTAAACTTGGTTGACTTTTGAAACAGTCACCAAAGCCATTGATGAGGAAAGGCAGTCCATACAGCCTACCTCGATCTGGCTAAGGCCTTCGATACAATACCCCACTCGGGTATCATTGAAAAACTCATCAGCTTAAATGTTAACCCATACATCACAAGATGGGTTGCAAACTGGCTGAGTGACTTAACCCACAGGGTCAGAGTTGCTGGCGCCATGTCAGACTCAAAGCCTGTCACAAGTGGTGTCCCACAGGGCTCAGTCCTGGGACCACTCTTGTTTGGCATCTACTGTTCCGAAGTACAAGCAAACACAGGAGGGTTATGGCTGACAAAGTTTGCAGATGACTGCAAACTGGGCACCATAGTAGATAACACATCTGACACAGATATCCTTCAGAAGGGTCTCACAGAAACGGATAACTGGTGCCAGAGCCACGGCCTAAAGTTAAATGCCAAAAAATGCATAGTCATACCCTTCGGGAAAAACAAGGTTACCCCTAGCTACCAAATAGGTGGCAATCCACTAAGCACAGAAGAAGTTATCAGGGACCTGGGGACCCAGGTTGATAGTAGTCTGTCATTCGACACCCATGTAGCTAAAGTAGTTAGGAAGACCTTCTACATTGCCCACCTTATCATGAAGGGATTCTCATCTGGATCAAGGGAGGTTATAGTCTCCCTTTACTCATCACTCATCAGACCAATGATTGAGTACAATGCCCCATTCGGAATGTATCTGACCCGACACTTGCAGCAGCTGGAGAGGCCACAAAAGTTCCTCACCAAAAGGATAAAGGGTCTCAAAATCTATCCTATGCTGCCCGACTGAAAGAACTCCAGCTCTATTCAGTCGCACGCTGCTCAGAGGTGACCTTTGCCTAACATACAAGGCCATGTCAAACCCAGATTTGATGAATATGCTTCACCTCAAAAGATCTAGATCCATCAGAGCCACAAGGGCAGGAGACTTAAACCTCGACACGGCTATTAATAGGACATGCTGGAGGGATAGATTCATCACCCAAAGACTCCCTATGCTGTGGAACAAAATCCCGGTACATGTGAGGCAGAGCACCTCGCTGGCCTTGTTCAAGAGAAATCTTGACCAATGGATGGGAGATCGCAAATATACCCCAGGGATTACCTCAGTGTCACTGCTCGACAGAGGCACAGCAAAATAATGGGTATAGTTCCCCATACTAAAGGGGTGGCGTAAGCCACAAAACGATGGGCTAGGCTTGTAAATGCCCTCGGGCAGATAGCCTAGTATGAACCTATGAACCTATGAACCTATATGAGCCATGAATCTGCACATTCAAGTGAAACCCTCTACAGTCGAGAGGTATGGCTAGGAGTCTAAACATTGGAATGCACTCATTGCAGGGAGTCCCAACCCTGGAAGATGGTGACATGCCTTCACCCACAGAAACCTGTCCTGCAGCCATGGGAAAAACACAACAAGCCTTCCCTGATCACTCATCCCATACAACCACATGACTCCAAAATGTGGGTGGTCAAGCCAAATGATGTGGGGGTATACATATATGTGAGACAGACAGACACCTCCAGTCTGGTCAAACAGTCTGAGACAAACAAGAACTCCAAGTGTGGGCAAACCTTCACACCACCCCTATGCAATCTGTAGGTAGCTATAGGCCAACATATCTGACTCAGCCCCCCCCCCAACACCACAGATCTTACCCTCTACAAATCTATCTGGAGTCCACCTGTCACCCTGATCCTGCCTGACTTGCTCACCCATGGACTGGTAAGCAAGTCATGCCAAAACAGAAATGCACACAGATCCCCACATCCTAGTATCTCAACAAGGTGCTTGACCGTTTCCACAATATCAGCAGTCAATTGTTTGTAGCTGCACATCTCAACAAGCTTGATTGTGCAAGAATACCTAGCATTGAGCCCATAATAATTGCTTGTGCATCATCCAGGCTGAATTCCTCTGGTAAATCACTGCAATGATCTGAGGAGGTATGTCTGGAGGTACTGAAATAAAAAATACAGTGTCAAACAAACATCAAATATGGCAGATAAAATGTCTGCAAAAACAAACCCTCTAACTCTAGCACATCATACATCACAATCACCCTATGTTTGGCCTAAAGTTCCCTCACTGAAATAGGGTTGTTCCCAGATATCATGTGCTAACGTGGAGATGTATGACTGTAGCACAAAAATCCCTGGATTGGAGTGCAACAATCTCTGGAATTGTGTCCCACATGTACTATAAAAGGTCACACTGGGCATGCTTCTACACTTAGAGAAGTGTCTGTAAAATCTTGGAAATAACAGGCTTTTGCCACCCAGTACACATCCCATTGCCCAACCTTATCAGTTCTGCAGATGTCAGTCAATTTAAAAATATCTTTTGGCAGTCCTGAATTCTGTAAGCGCTGTGACGTGAGCAATAACTGCATAGCACTCTAGTATAAATATCACTAGTTAGGTAGGGGTTCTAATCTTAGTCCTTGCAAATGTGAAAGCGTGTATATATATATATATATATATATATATATATATATATATATATATATATATATGTGTTTCTAGGTTAAAGCCTTTGGGCCCGTTCATACTCAATACACTTTAGCAGTCCTGCAGATATCAGTCACCCTGAAAGATCCCTTTGGCCATCTTACAGCTCTGCAAACTCTGTGACGTGTGTGATAACTGTGTATCTTTTGGCAGCCCTGAGCTCTATATGCTCTGTGGCATGAGCAATAACTGCATAGCACTCTAGTATAAATAACTAGTTAGACATGAGTTCTAATCTCAGTCCTTGCAAATGTCAAAGTGTGTGTATATATGTTTGTAGATTAAAACTTTTGGGCCAATTCACACTCAGTACACTTCCCATTGATCTACTTTAGCAGTCCTGCAGATGTCAGTCACCCTGAGAGATCCCTTTGGCCAGCTCACAGTCCTGTAACTGTGTAACACTCTAGTATAAATAACAAGTTAGGTAGGTCCTTGCAAATGTGTGTGTGTGTGTGTGTGTGTGTGTGTGTGTGTGTGTGTGTGTGTGTGTGTGTGTGTGTGTGTGTGTGTGTGTGTGTGTGTGTGTGTGTGTGTGTGTGTGTCTGTGTGTGTGTGTGTGTGTGTGTGTGCTTAGGTTAAAGACTTTGGGCCTATTCAAATGCCCACTGCTGTATTTAGCAGTATTGCAGATGTCAGTCACATTGAAAGATCCCTATGGTGAGCTTTCATCTCTATAAGCTCTGTGGTGCATGCAATAACTGCATATTGCTATAGTACAGCAAACTAGTTAGGAAGGAGTTCTAGTCCCAGTCCTGCCAAATATAAACATGTGTGTGCTTGCAGGCCAAAGATTTTGGGCCCATTCACACTCAGTACAATTCCCATTGCTGTACTTTAGCAGTCCTGCAGATGTCAGTCATGTTGAAAAATCCCTATGGCCAGTTTACAGCCCTGTAATCTTTGTTGCGCATGTGATAACTGCCTATTGCTATAATGCAACAAATCAGTTAGGTAGGAGTTGTAATCCCAGTCCTGGCAGTTTGAAAGGTGTTTCTGTTTGTATGAGTGTGTGTGTATATCTGTAGGTGAAAGTACTTTGTGTCCATCCACAGTCAGTACATTCAGAAGTGTCATACTTTACAAGGGCTGCTGATGTCACTCATTTTAGAAGTTTGTATGGATACCCTTCGGCCTATAATCTCTGTGGTGCATACAATAAATATGTAACACTGTGATAGCAATAACTAGATAGGTAGGGGTTATAATATCACTGCTGGCAAAAGTATATGTCTGTGAGATAACAGTATCCTGTGTGGGGAGTTGTGTTTTGGTGAGAACAAGAAACATGGGGGGTGGGTTTTGCTAATTTATTGTATTGCCTACCCAGTATATGTCCTGACGTCCACATTACAAGGCCAACAGTTGTCAACCACTGTAGAGGTAGGTGTAGACAATCTGCAGCCCTAAACGTGTGCAATAACTATGTGACAGTATGGAATAGATGACAAGATAGGCAGCACATCTAATCCTGGGATACCCATCCTCACTCAGAAATCATGCACAACACACTCAGGTAGGTATCTACCCCCATATCAGTAGGTAGCCTGCAAACCGGCTCACAGATAGAACCCACAGTGTGAAAGCTGAATAATCCATGACAGAGTGCTGAACAGTCACCACTGGAGTCCCACAGGTTGTGGACCTGGGTCCACTCATGTTTGTGATCAACACATCAGAGGACCAGCCCACTACAATGGTGCCATGGCTGACAATGCAGATGACTACAAGGTGGGTGCCAATATTACACCTCCATGAGGTTGACACCCTACACAAAGGCTTCTCTGAGACCTATGACTATTGTCAGAATCTTGGACATTAGCTCAATGCCAGATTATGTGCGGCCATCCCCATGGGTACAACATGGTTTTCATAAAGTAGTACATTGATGGTAGACCACTGAACACTGATTTAGGTAGAGGAGAACTGGGAACACAGGTTTGACAGCCAGCTCTCTGTTGACTACCATAGTGCCACTGTCTTCAAAAAGTCTATCCATGTGTCACCTCCTCCAACCAAGGGTGTTGGATCCAGGATGTAAAAGGACAGTGTTTCCCAGTACTCTTATCTCATTAGGCCAATCAATGTGTAGTATGGCCCACTGGCCATGTACCCCACTGGATACCTGTAACAACAGGAGACGCTGCAAATGTACCTCACAAAGAGGATCTTAGGGATCACACACCTACCCTATACGTACAGACTCCAATAACTCCAAATAATCTCCATCCCATATTGGCTATGTAGGTGTAATCTCTGCCTGACTTACACAGCCATGTCCTTCCCAACTCTGTCAAGAATGCTACATCTGAGGAAACCAATTCCACACCCCATGACCTGGAGACATCAACCCCATCCGCACTATCAACAGTACATGCTGGAGGTGCAGGTTCACAACACAGACACCGACCATGCTACAGACTAGATGCTGTGTATATGTCAAGCAGACCATATCACTGGCCCTCTCCAAGAGAAATCTGGAGGAGTGCATGAGGAATAGGATACCCACCCTGGTGACCACCCCAGTGACTATACTCAGTAGACACATTGTGGAGTATCATAAGGTGCCATGCTGCCAGGGTAGTCCCATGGCCTACCCTGTAAATCCTACATGGTCATCTGTCTAGTACACAGCTATGAAACATTGCAGCTATGGATCCCAGGACTGTCAAATGTGTGTGTTTGCATTAGTGTGTATAAAGGTGTTTGTGAGTGTGTACACATCCACCAGAAAGTAGTTGGAGGCCAGTCTCACCCAGTACAACTAATACTGACATACCATACATGTGCTGTTGATGCTATACACTATATATAGGTACCTTGGGACACTCTCCAACCTATAAGTTCTGTGGTGTGTGTGGTAACTAAATAACACCATAATACCAATAACTGCATAGCTAGGGGTTCTAATATGATTCCTGCCAAGTGTGTGTGTGTGTGTGTGTGTGTGTGTGTGTGTGTGTATCTAAATATATATATATATATATATATATATATATGTATGTATATGTGTTTGTGTGTTTATGTAGGTTAAATATTTAAATATTTTGGACACATTCACACTCAGTACACTTCCAATTGTCCTACTTTAGCACTCCTGCTGATTTCAGTTGCCTTGAAAGATCACTTTGAGCAGCCTTCAGACCTACAAGCTCTGTGGCACTTGTGATTACTGCCTAATACTATCGTGCAGTAAACTACTTAGGTAGGAGTTCTAATCTCAGTCAAGGTAAATGTAAAAGTGTGTCTGTGTGAGAGTACGTGTGTTTGTAGAGGCATGATTTTGAAGCCATTCCCACTTACTACACTTCCCTTCCTTTAGCACTGCTGATGATGTCACTCACCTTTAAGATACCTTTGGACCACTCTCAAACATATAAACTCTGTGATGCGTCTGATAAATGTGTAACACTGTCATAGCAGTAACTAGATAGGTAGGGGGTTCAATCTCATTCTTGG
>NC_056727.1:842418663-842478663 GCF_019279795.1 Protopterus annectens | reverse complement strand
GGCTTCTCTGAGACCTACCACTGTTTTCAGAACCCCAGACATTACCTCAATGCCAGGAGATGTGCCGCCATCCCCGTTGAGAAAACCATGCATCATGTGAACTAATACTTTGGTGGTAGTTCACTGAACAGTGAGTTTGTTATAACAGAATGTGGAACACAGGTTGACAGTGATTTCCATGTCAATCACAACAGTGCCACTGACATCAGAAAGTCCTTCCATGTGTTACATCTCCTGACTAAGGGTGTGCAATCCAGCAAGTAACAGACCATGGCTACCCTGTACCCTCCCCTCAGTAGGACAATCAATGTGTACAGTGGCCTTTCGACCATTGTAACTCACTGGACACCAGCAACAACTGTAAAAAGGCTGCAAATGTATCCCACAAAGATAATCCCAGGTGTTACACACATGCCGTATATGGACAAACTTCTATACCTCAAATGAATCCCTGTACCATACTGGCTACGTAGGTGTGATCACTGCCTGAAGTACATAGCCATGTCTCACCAACTCCAGTCAGGAATGCAACATCTGAGTATACCAATCTGTCCACACAACATGAACCTCAACCACACTTCCACACTATGAAGAACATGCTTGTGGGACAGGTTCACAACCCAGACACTGTCCAAGGTATGGAATAAGCATCACATACATGTGAACTAGCCATCCGCGATGTACATCTGGATGAGTGGATGGGGAATAGAACATCCACCCCTGGGGATCACTCCAGTGACTATACTCATCAGCCACACTGTGGACTATTGTCAGGTGGCATGATGGCAGGGTATTCCCTTGGGCTGGCCTTGTACAGCATTCATGGCTATACACCTAGAACACACCTATGAATCTATGAGCCTATGGATCCCAGTACTGGCAATTTTGTGTGTGTGTGTGTGTGTGTGTGTGTGTGTGTGTGTGTGTGTGTGTGTGTGTATCTGTGTGAATAGTAATCTCTGTCGTTTGGTTGATGCAATATCTCCTGGGGGTGTGGTTATCAGCAAATTGAGGTGTGTTGAACCCACTACACTGACCATTCTCCACTCTACAGCAGAATATGTCAATCACCACATACTTATATACAACACTCAGCCCTATATGCTGTGAGGCATATGCAATCACTGTTATACATACCTTGGAAATCTGTGCAGATACAGCTGTGCCTTTTCTATGACATGATTTTTGTGTTATCACACCGCCATACCCCTTGGACTTCCTGCAGGCCCACATCCTGGTGGCACACAGATGCCTAGAACACAAACAGAATACAGAATGTGAAAACACATTCAGTCAGCATTACTAATAGCAATAATGCATAATGGCCAAAACTGTACATACACTCCAATGTGTGTGTACAATTTTGACCATTATGCATTATTGATGTTAGTAATAATGAATAATGGCCAAAACTGTACACACACTCTGATGTGTATCCTTTATAAATGCCAGATGACAGTGTGATGCCTGTGCCCTGGCCCAGAAATCAAGGAGTCTCAATCCTCACCACTAACACCAGTGAGGGGAGTCCATATCGGGAAAGGATAATAAATATAGACACAGTAAAGTACAAAAGAGCACACAGAGATCACAGTCAGTCTGGGGTGTAGTTTATCCCTTTCTCTCCAGGTCCACAATAAGACTCCCCACTGGCACAGCTACAGGGTCCAGATCTCAGCCTAGTGAGCAAGTTAAAATCTCCAGCACCCTCTCTGTCCAACCAGTGCTTTGTGTCCCTGCCCAAATAGCTGACACACACTTTGAGATAAGAGTTTATACAACAACACAGTCACTCCTGGGGAATGCTGGCACAAGTTCTCCAGGTGTGCCCCTAATACCTAGACTATATGGTAGAAATCACTGCCACCACCCACTAATATTTATTAGCTACTCAACGGCCCTTATGAAGGGTGTCCAATTATTACTGTGCAATATTATTATCCAAATGATAAGTGTGACCTAACAGTCAAGACTTATTTGGAGTGCATTGGTACAGCATCACTATATACATGCAATGTATTCTTAGCGCTTAAATTATCTCTACACAAAACAGCCATAGTTGAAAGGTTTAAAAATATTTAATAATAAATAATAAAAACACAAGACAATATTTCTTACTACACAGTGCTAGTCAAGAGTTCAGAGATCACAGAAAAATACTTAAAATAATACCGCAGAAAAGTTCTAACATCAACACAGAAAAACACTTAGAAATAGCTATGAATTCGGAAGATTAAACTAAGAGAAAATACAGTTCTAAATAACTTACATCTACAGAAAAACAGTGCTGGTGATGTTGGATGTTCTCAAGACAAAATGCTCAGAGCTCTCTGATTCTCTCTATTTAAATTGATAACACAGAGCTGCTTCACATGACATCATTCTTCACACTTCTCTGGTGTTCCCAGGCTAACAGAAACTACATTTACATTCTTTACACCTGGGCAGAAACCAGAGCAATAAAAGACATTTATACATGCAAATTCTAGCCATTAACTCTGGTCTTAAAACAATAGGCAGGATGCCTCCCTCTAGACCTATCAGCTACAAATTTTGACATCAAAGACAGTCATAAAATGCTTGACTTAGCTTTCTTACAGCAGAGTGCACTGTTGTTACATTTGTGCAGTTCAATATCTAATGCAGTCTTTTCACATTTAAGAGAACAAGCCTGTGGCTTACATTAATGATTACAAATGACAGAATTATCTATAAAATTATATCTAGCTAGGATGGAAGCCTTCACCTGTCTTCACAGACAGCACCTTACACAGCATTACATATCTATAATTTAGTATGTTTACCCTGTGAATCAGATCCATGTTTGCATGCCCCTGCATCGATGGTGTGGATGGCAGGGATCTGGCAGAGGTTTCATCATATGCACAGGATGTTGTGTGGTTTTGCCAGAGGCCTAGGCTGTGTCATTTGGTTGACATTATGTGTGCGTGATTGGGGTGTGGGAATGACTTGGCCTGTGCAGGTGTGGTGCATGTGTGTGGAGGTAACCTTTTATTGATTGTGATGTGTGTGTGTGCATGCAGGCAGTCAAGGCATTTGGCTGCCCTACACTGATGTTTTATGGACAGCTGTGAGCTGTATATAGCAGGGTATACACTTCACCATGTCTGGCCATGGACATGGGAACTGGACCTGCCAGGGGTCTGACTGGCAGCACCAGGGGCAATGCTCAAAGCAGTACTACTCCCTGATGGTGACTGATGTCTGCTGAAACCACTACCCTGTTGGAACTGGCCAGGACCATGTGCCCATGGCCTGCTGCATTGTGACATATACAGCATACCACCCTCAGTACTGCTGGTGTTACTGCCACCACAGGAGTGTGATGGTGCATGGCCACATGGAGCCCAGCTGATTGGGGTGATGAGCTATGTCCACGTGGCTGCTGCCTCTTCCTGCAAAACATTCAAGCACAGATATTCCACAGTGGGGGAGTGCTGTGACCTCATCTGACCGTCTATCCATGATCTCATTGCCCTCATGCCTGGCTGCACAAAGTTCCTGGATACCGCCATGGACACCGGGAATATATTCTTCAACAAGCCTGTGCAGTTGTCTGGTGTGACATTACTTATGTGCCTGTGCATCCATTACAACCTGAAACATGCACCTGGTAACTGCCTCAGTGGCACTTGCTACATGGGCTGAACAGGCAGCAATCCTCCTTTGACCACCCTTGCCCATCTGCCAGTGTGTGACCTTGCCAGCACGCTGGCTATGGCTAGTGCATGGCCACTTACTTGCCATAGCCTCCACACTAGCTTTTCCTGTGCCAGAACCCAGCTGTCCTTCATTTGTGGCCACTGGTGATGGGGAATATGTGGGCATTGTGACTATGTGCAGGGATGGGGTTGACAAAGGTGGAATGCCAACCGGTGACACAGCTGCACCCACTGACAATGCCACTTGTGCCCCACTATGGTTGCCATCATAGTCAGATTCACCAAACAAGCTAACATCGCTTATATAACGGGAGGGACTGGGATTACCATGCCCACCTGTGCGGAAAAGATAACATATGTACATTACTAACAGCATTATATGGTTTGCTATTATATACACACACTCACACACACATTCACACACACACACTCAAGGTGTCCCACAGGCATTACACAGACCTCACAATAGGCAGCAGGTGACAGTCATGACACTCACTCAGACCAAAATGGACACACTCTGGACAGGCCCTCAACATCATGCAGTGCATACCTTTCAACTTATGTTTACTACTAATTTACACCACTGAGATGGGTGAGTGTCTTTAGTAGGTGGTGAGCCTTCACCTAGAACAGACTACATCCATGTAGACATTAGTGCTGTTCACCTGTATAGTACTTTGGCAAAACCTACGGGACATAACTACAAACTGTACAGAGTTTTCAGTTCTATATGCATATATGGGTCATAATTCCTGCCTGCTGTTCATACCTCCTATGTTGGTCTGGTACATTACTGGTTTGACCACTGGATTGGTGACCCTATTAATGTCATACTGTGATTTGCAGTTGTCATAACCTGCAGTACATGTATGTGAAAACAAGGGAGTTTACCCAGACAACTTCTCAAACTAACAGTTTGTATAGTAAGTGCACACACCCCTCTTAACATGCAAGGATTTTGTGACATATCACATGAGACCACATTAATATTTTCATGACATTTCCCCCATTTTGTATGACATGTAACCTGTGCACTCTGAATGAGAAACATACACATCAGGTAGGGGTGGCATATCGTAAATAATAGTATTACACTTGCCGGCTTGCAAGAGGGTGCACACCCATAAACCAACACTTTGGTAACACACCTGTTGATCTCATTACATCATTCAGTCCTCTTGGGAAGGTGTTTCTCAGCATGGCACATCTCAACATTGCAATGTTTGCAAGCTCTCCCTTGCCAAACACCTCCAAATCTGTCTGATTTCAAGGCCATCCCCTGTGCACAGTGCTTATCAGGTCACCACACAGACTGTATATTCTATGTAGGAGTGACCTCAGGCTTGGCCACAGCAGACTGTTGATTGTGTTCTTGTGAAGCCATCCTTTTTTTCATTTGGATGTAGGGTGTGGCCCATTGTTGTGTTCAATGTTGGAATTCCTCCCCATCCACAGCTATGTGGCAGACACCAGACAGATCATAGCCACAAGGGACTGGTGTTTGAAACTGGTCATAATACACTCTGAATTGGCTACAGCCCCAGTTCAAGCTGGTGGACAGCAAACCCATAACAGGACACTGCCATCACCCTGCTTCACTGTGTGGGTATTGTTGTTCTGCTGTTACCCAGTGCTATCATTGTGCCAAACTAACATGACTAAATTGTGGACCAATTGAGTTTAACCTTGGTCTAATAACACCTTCACACATTTTCACACATGTGTTTTGAAAAGCTGATCTATTGTTGTCCAGACATTACCCAGAACTGGATGTTGTTGTTGTGAGGAACAGCTGCCATCGTCAAAACACATCCTATACCCAAGACATGTGGAGACCATGGAAGATTTTTGTCACATGTTGTACACAACCAGTACTTGCCAGAGATGTCTGATACTCCTTCACAGATGTTGTATGACTCCTGGCAGACTCCCTGGACATTTCTGGTATTATATTCTCAACATACATGTAGGGATGTCTACTTCTTCACAATGTCACTGTTGCACCATATCTTGTACACCTTTTGATGACTATCTGCACTGTGTTCCATGGCATATGCAATGGTGTGTGTATGTGTCCATAGCCTTCTCCAGGCTGATACCTTTCTATACTGTGATCCCTTTGCAGCATGTTAAGCTGTATGCAAACCATGGCTTTTCCTGTAGCAGGTAACTGTGGGTCTGTGTTAGGATAATCTTGGTATGTGAGCTGACTGTTATTTGCAAGTAATCCAAGAGTCCGTGATTGATGGCAGGTGCGTACCCAATATGATCTACTGCTGTGATTTTATCAAACTCCAATACACCTTGGTATGAGCTTCCTCCTGTGCACACATATGCATCTAGCTTCTTGAGATATTTCCACTCCACATACATGTTACCCTAACAGAGTTGTATGTTTGACATTTGCATTGTACAGATTATAGGTCACATGACAGGTTGCATGGCTTTGGTCTTGTGTATTGTGCTCACATTTTCATATCTCAAAAATACCTTGCATTCTAACAGGTGTGTATACCTTTTATATGTACTGTATCACACTAATGTATACAATTATCCAGATGTCCTGCAATGACAGGTTTGTGAGGTATGCTTCAGATATGTGACATCTCATGCAAATTGGCCCCTGTGATATCATGCAGTGAACCCCACCACAGGTGATCATGCACATACTGGGAATTGGCTGACTGTAACGGTTCTGTGTATGGCAACATGCATGACCTTAAAATGGTTGGGGTACTGGAGAGCCACAACATGAAGATCTCATACTTACCAGCCTCAGGCTGCTGTGCCTCGTGTAGACAAGAGGTACCTAGGTAGTTGTGAGGGAGAGGTATTGTCAGCAGCTTCACAATAGGCATTGGGCCAGGACCAATGCTACATTTATGCACAGGTACAGTATACACTATGATATTACACTATTTGCTGTTCTTCACCAGAGATGTGCACTTGTGTACATTACTAAACACCACCCACTAATCTATTTTGCACTGACATATGCATCTAAAGACTTTATAGTAGACAGTGATGTGCACTTTTGCCTTACCTGGACACTCATTGGTGGTTTCCTGGGTGGCACCCACCTTCACAACTATTATATCTTGTGTAGCTGGTTCTCTGTGGGCCATCCCACAGTTGGCAAGGAAGTAATTATTGTGGGAAGAAATAGCCAGGAAATTGTTATGGCTAGGCTTGTATAGGCCTTAGGGCCAATAGCCTAGTACCAACCTATGAACCTATGAACTTATGGTTGCCCCCCCACTAGTAGCAGCACGGTCCCTCGCTACCACAGCCAGATCAGTCACTCTGTACCTGACCTGTTCGTATATGCGGGCGTTGTTTCCCAAGGTGTTGACTCTCTGTGTGATGTCTTCCCAGAGGACTGTCCCCTCTCGCTGATGTTGACGACCCCAACTGAATAGGATGGCATAGTGCTGCAGGATGGCCTCAGTTATGGCTGCGGTCTCCTGTACATCATAGGCCAGGAGCCTCAGCATGGCACCTGAAAGACATAAACAGGGAAAAACACATCACAGGATCTCAGACATTGTCCAAGTTTCTTTACAGAGACAGCTCATGACTAATGAGTATCGGTAGCCACTACATTACATCAACTCATACCCCTGTACCTAGCAGCACTGTGTAGACATGCATAGCATTGTTATGTTTAAGTAGGCAGTTTGCTCCTTATTCATAGTGATGACAGGGGTGTGTGTGGTGTACATATCCACCCATACTGATGTATAATACTGATGTTGAGCCGGGGAGGGGGATATTTGGCCTAAACATGTCTGAAGCAGGTCGTCTGTAGCTATGGTGTGCGTGCATGTGCTGTGACTAACCTCCATTACAGGGTGGGTTGGATAGTTTCCTGTGAGACCACAGACATATGTGGGGATGGCCTTCTGATTGCCCTCAGTGGATGTGTCGAATTTGCACTCATACTCAACATTTTATTAATGCACCTGTGACCTACTATGCTCAATCAGGCAAAGGCTGACATGCTGCCCAGATGGTGACTGCTCTTACTTTGCCTTGTACAGTCAGTATAGCATCCTATTATGTGGTTTGTGCATTACTACGGTCCAGCAAAGGGGCTTGCTCTACTTTGGTGGAGACAGGTTTTACAAGTAAGGTATTTCTGAGGCCATACAGCTATGTGGTTGATCATATATCTGTTTGTAGTAGGCATGGACACAAGGTTATAACACAGTTGGAGACCTCTACAGTTACAAAGTGACACTCCTGCTTATGCTAATATCCATGTCTGTGTCCTGCAGGCCATTGCATAAACCACTTGCTGTGGATGTGTAAATCTGTTGGTTGCAGAGACAGTATGAGTACACACATGTACATAATGTACAGCTCATTTACCTGATGTTACGCATCCCATGTCAGTTGTTATGATACAGCAAGGTACACCGACCCATACATACATCTGCACAGGTAATAGCTGCTATACATTTCTGTTCTATATCAGTATGGCAAACTGTGATAACACTTGTGCTACTCAATCACTTCTGTCAACCTGTCAGACCAGGACATCTGGTGGACACCACACATACATGGTGGCCTATGTGCCCACATTAGTGACACTTTCTTCATATTGCTGTAACACACATATGTCATTTGATAGTAGTGCAGGCTTTGCATTCACATACATACCCTGTGGGATGTCCGACACTCTTATGGCAGGTAGAGATGAGAACGGCTAGGAGTGTGGTAGTGAGGGTAGGGATTTTTGATGTTGCATGTATGGCTAGTATGGGGACAGAGCTACTTGATATGATGGACAGATGAAAGGTGGATATATTGTGTGTGCCAAAGACAAGGTGGTGGGGGTTATGGCTGTGTGTATTGGTGTCAGAAATTAGTTCTATCATGGTGTGTATGGGAGTGATACTTGTGTAGGGGTTAACCTGAGGGTACATTACAAGAGTGGCTTTGGAGGAGATAAGACTGTCAGGTAGACTGATGTTTCTGAGTCTGGGGATTGTTGGTGTAATGATGACAATTGTTAGTGCATATGCTCCAGTAGTTGCATGTGTGATGCATGAGACTGAAGTACTTTGGAGTGTTTGGATGAAGTGGTGATGACTGTACCCAAGAGTGAGGGACTGGTGACTGGAGCAGATTTCAGTGTGCACATTGGTGGAGACGTCATACGGGATGCATAAGTCATGTGTAGGTATGGTGTAAAGCTGGACAATGTAGAAGGTGAGATGGTGGTGGGGTTTGCAACAGAGGTAAGACATGTCAGTGATGTATATTTATTTTTCCAAGACCGTGAGGCATAGGGTGACATTGGAAGAAGATGCACACACATGGATTGTCCCCTCTGCAGGTGGTCCTGTTTGAAGGGTGTTGGAAACTGTGACGTGTTGACAGGGAAAAGTGTAGTTAGGCAGCATGGAATGTTGCTCTGTGGGATGACAGTGTTGATCAAGAAGAGGAGGAGAAGTGTGAGGGCAGCACCATGGATCAGATGATAATGAAAAGGTAGAGTGCAGTACAGTCCAGAGAACAGTTAAGACAGGCAATGGATGGCAATGATGAGTTAACAAATCTGTGGTTAACTACTCCCGAGCTAGTATGGGTAATGAGTAGAACATGGCTTGGTGTGACATCTGGACAGAGGAAGTAGGCCAAGGAGACCTGATGGTGGAATGAAGATGTACAGGGGAGTATGCAGAGAAATTGGTTGGCAATCGAGAAGTGGGATTGACAGACAGATGATGAGAGTAGGCATGAGTATAAAGAGATGGGGTGCATGGCAAAGAGAGTGTTAGCCAAGGCTAAGGATGGGGAGTCTGACATACAGATGGGACATCTGAGTGTTGTATGTAAGGTTGGACAGCAAGGGTGGTGTATAGGACCTGTACCTATTGGCTAGACAGAGGCACGTAGCTAGGAAGGATGTGCAACACAAAAGGGTGATAAAGGAATATGGGTGAAATGTACTCACAAGCTAGGAGTGTGTTTAGAGCATATGGACGCATTACTTTGATGGCCTGTTCCATGAGGTGAATAAGAGAGGGAGAGAAGGTTGGCTGATGTCGGTATGGCAAATCAGGAGGTGGAACAGATTATCAAGGAGGATGTAAGGATAGCTATGAGGGGGTATAACACTGGAAAGGCTGTTGGTCCAGGTGACATACCTGTGGATGCATGAAGGTGTTTATGAAAGAAGGCAGTGGTATTTTTAACTGGATTGTTTATGATAATCTTGTAAAGTGAGAGGATGTGTGAGATGTTGGGAAATGTGTATGGGTACTGCTTATATGAACAAGGGTGGTCTGCAGAGCTGTAGTAACAAGAGAGGGATAACACTGATTGGTCACAGGATGAGGTAATGGTAAAGAGTGGTGACAGCTAAGTTAAGAACATGGTGAGGATGGATGATCACCAGTATGGTTTTATGCCAGGTAAGAGCAGTACAGATGCAAATGTTGATCCAAGAGTGTTGACGGAGCTCTGCAGAGAAGCTCAGATGTAGCTGCATTGTGTCTATGTGGACCTACAGACAGCATATGACATGATGCCTGGAGAGTAGTTGTGGTATTGTATGTGGAGGTCAGGGGTGCCAGAGGAGTCTGTAAGACAGCCACAGGATATGTAAGAGGCTAGTGTGACAGCAGTGAGTTCTCCATTTGAAGTGACAAGTGCATTTAAGGTGGAGGTGGGAGTACATTAGGGATCAGCTGTGTGTCCTTTCATATTTGCAGTGGTGATGGACAGGTTGACAGACATGATCAGACAAGGGACCCTGTTGACTGTGCTGTTTGCAGATGACATTGTGGTCTGTAGTGAGATTAGACGACAGGTTGGGGAGACCCTGGAGAGGTGGAGGTATGTTGTAGGCAGGGGAGGAATGATGGTCAGTAGGACTAAGAAAGCATACATGCGTGTGAATGGGAGGGGGATAGAGGAATGGTGACAATGCAGGGAGTACAGTTTAAAAGGTGTATAGGTTTAACTACTTGAGTTCATAGTCATGGGTAGTGTGGGGAGAGGTGTAGAAGAGAGTACAGATAGGATGTGTGTGGTGGAGAGGGGAGTGAGGAGTTATTTGAAACAGACAATTACCATTAAGAGTGATATGGAAAGTCTACAAGAGGATAGTGTGACTGGCTATGTTATATTGGTTGTAGACAGTGGAACTGTAAAAACAGGCAGGAATCAGCAATGGATGCAGCAGAGTTTAGGATGTTAAGATTTGCAATGTGTGTGACAAGGGGGATAGGAATAGGGAAATGTATGTTAGTTGGTCAGCCCAGGTTGGATGGCTTGGGGACAATGCCAGACAATGGCATGATTATGTTGGTGTAGACATGTGCTGAGGAGGTATGCTGAGTATATCTTGCAACAGATGAGGCTGCCAGGTTAGATGTACATCAGAAGGTCTACAAAAGGTGGATGCATGTGGTGACAGCAGACGTGTAGGTGTATGGTGTGTGAGAGCAAGATGCAGAGGACTGGAAGCCATGGGAAGAGATGATATGCTGTGGGGACCACAAACAGCAATGGCCAAATATAAGGGAGGGTAATGTCATTGTTCACAGGTTGCCAATTATTTGCAAGACTTGGCACAACTCTTTGAGTAAATGACTACAGATATGAAGTGCACATATAGTCAGTGTGCATAACACTGGACAGTTAAATGGTATGAGCTCAGTATATCACATGCAGTCCAACACACACAGCTGTGATAATATTTCACTATGCAACTACCCTGTATAGATCCATGACATTTCTGTGACAAACATGCATAACATAGTTGTATTCACAATCCACTTCTGGATATATGTGTGACATCTCTTTACCTGGCCTAGCACTGTCACAGTCAGTATTGTTCAACACACACTCCAGTAGTTGCCATATGTGTATCATCCTTTCCTGGGGTGACTCAGGGGCCTGAGCTGTTTTCTATGTCACTGCAGACAGACACAGATGATATGGCCATAGGTTCTGCTCAGCAATATATCCATAAAGCAAGTCTTACTGGGACATATATATTAAATTTCCTATCTCCCATTATTACATACCCCATATTGCAGTCAATTAGATGCATACTTGTTTAATATACCTGTTTTTTTTTTTTCTGTTGAAGGTGGTGGGATCTCTGGATGCAGGTTTTTTTTCTGCCTGCTTGGCTGTTTCTTTTGTTTTTTTTCTGTCTTTGTTTGTTTATCTCTCTCTCTCACGGATGTAAGGTACACATCTGTTTGGCAGAGGCGGCAGCTTGCCTTTTGTAGGTACTGCTCTGGATCAGCTGATGGCCTGTGCACAGATTGATGTTTCCCACTTGCTAATTGCATGTGGAACAGCTGTGGTATTATTACTGTAGCCAATAGCTTGGAAACACACTGCTACAACTGTGTACCTCATGTGGGCATTGGCTTTTTCTTTGCCTGTGAGGAGTTTCTCATGGATGTGTGTTACACACAGCATCAGAGAGGGTAGTTGTACAAATGACTTACAACAAAGACTGTGAAATTGTGAATTGTAAAAACAGGCAGGAATCAGCAATGGATGCAGCAGAGTTTAGGATGTTAAGATTTACACTGTGTGTGACAAAGGGGGGTAGGAGTAGGGAAATGTATGTTAGTGGGTCAGCCCAGGTTGGATGGCTTGGGGACAATGCCAGACAGTAACATGATCATGTTGGTGTGGACATGTGCTGAGGACGTATGCTGAGAATATCTTACAACGGATGAGGCTGCCAGGTTAGAGGGACAGCAGAAGGCCTACAAAAGGTGGATGCATGTGGTGATAGCAGACATGCAAGTGTATGGTGTGTGAGAGCAAGATGCAGAGGACTGGAAGCCAAGGGGTTAGATGATCTGCTGTGGGGACCACAAACAGCAATGGCTAAATGAAAGGGAGGGTAATGTCATTTTTCACAGGTTGCCAATTATTTGCAAGACTTGACACAACTCTTTGAGTAAATGACTGCAAATATGAGGCACACATATGGTCAGTGTGCATAACACTGGACAGTTGAATGGTATGAGCTCAGTATATCACATGCAGTCCAACACACACAGCTCTGATAATATTTCTATAAAATATATATAAAAACACTCTTGCTATGCCCATGCATCAATCCCGACTAATCTTATGATTCTACTGATCACTCTTCTCATAATCACCCTCTCTTACCTCTCTCTACTCACTCCCTAGAGTAGACAATCTCAAAAACACCCTTGTTAATTAGCCTCTGATATGAATTAATATAGAACGTTGTATGGTTGTATGGTTTATATTTACTTAATCAATTATACTCTTCATGAATGTTTTACTAAAGTATAACTCCCCTATTCTTATACTGTAAATAACAGTAAATGTCCTTCCTAGTATAATTTTTCAACTAGTATATTTTAGATTGAACCTTATTTCTGTTTGTATTTTTACTAACTACTTGCTTTCTTTATGTAATGACTTGTTTGTATTAACTTCAATGTGGAGCTTTTATCCCCGGGCCTCTGCTGAAAATGGAAATATATCCAGTTGGACTAGCCCGGTAAACAAATGTAAAATAAAAAATAAATAAATAAAATTTCACTATGCAACTACCCTGTATAGGTCCATGACATTTCTGAGACAAACACGCATAACATAGTTGTATTCACAATTCACATCTGGATATATGTGTAACATCCTTCTACCTGGCCTAGCAGTGTCACAGTCAGTATTGTTCAACACACACTCCAGTAGCTGCCATATGTGTATCATCCTTTCCTGGGGTGTCTCAGGGGTCTGAGCTGTTTTCTGTGTCACTGCAGACAGACACAGATGCTATGGCCATAGGTTCTGCTCAGCAATAAATCTGTACAGCAGGTCTTGTTGGGACATGTATGTTAAACTTCCTGTTTTCCATTATTACATACCCTGTACTTCAGTCAATTACATATATACTTGTTTGACATACCTGTTTTTTTTTCTGTTGAAGGTGGTGGGATCCTGGGTGCAGGGGGGTTTTCTGCCTGTTTGGTTGTTTCTTTCGATTTTTTTTCTGTCTTTGTTTGTTTATCTTTCTCTCTCTCATGGATGTCAGGTATACATCTGTTTGGCAGAGGTGGAGGCTTGCCTTTTGTAGGTACTGCTCAGGATCAGCTGATGGCCTGTGCACATATTGGTGTTCCCCACTTGCTAATTGCATGTGGAACAGCTGTAGTATTATTACTGTAGCCAATAGCTTGGAAACACACTCCTACAACTCTGTACCTCATGTGGGTGTCAGCTTTTTCTTTGCCTGTGAGGAGTTTCTCATGGATGTGTGTTACACACAGCATCACAGAGGGTAGATGTACAAATGACTTACAACAAAGACTGTGAAGACAGCCCAACACACCAGGGACAAATGTTCCAGACATAGGGACAGACTGTGAGTATTGCTGTTATACAAGTGAAGTAATGCTAGTTGGACAGGGTTTGTGTGGATATGGTTGTTCTGCATGATTTTCAGCCTGAGAGTATTATGTGGTCGGCATAGCTCTGACCTGTATTGCTATACGTAGACTGGTCAGAGTTTTGACTCTTATTATCAGTGTGTTACTCACACATTTGTTGCATTTGGAAAGTCAGTAGCATACTCTGTAGGATTGCAGTCAGTAGATGGTAACATCCATGTCTGCCTCTGACTTCATATTCCTCAGAACAGATATGTTACAACAAACCCTGCTACACCAGCAACTTTCACAGTTTATAACAGCAATATGTCCATTATGGACGAGTGTTTGGGCTTCTGACCCAAGGTATGTCAGGTTTTGTCCATATGTCATGCAGTAAGAGGCAGAGAGATATGGTGCCTTAATCCCTAATAGTATCCCAGTGAGGTCTCAGACTGCCAGACATGTTATGTGTAAGAGGCTTTATATATGATAACAAGGCCTGGACATTCTTTGGGTCTCTGTACAGTTGGGAGGTCTGTGTATTCCTGGCGATTGCTGACAGACCGTCAGGACTGTGTAGCAGTGTATTGTGAATATGTGATTTATTGTGGGGGGGTGGTGGAAAATGTAAGTGTTCGGGTTCCTTTTCTATCTGACTTTGCATGCTGCTCCAGTTTCTGGTGCTCTATCAACTGTTATATGTTTGTAGGGTAAGACTGAGACATGCCCCATACCATGGTCAGACATCATACTACACTGTGAATTGGGCCATTATATGCAGGGCTAGTGTGTGAGTGTCAAACATGCTGACAGTTTTGTTCACACACTCCTTATACTTTACTGCTCATTTGGCTTGCCATGATGTGACTGTGACTGTGGTGGCACTGGTTGTGGGTATGCACTTTCACACTGGTGTCTGTTTCTAGGTGCTGTTACATCCCTGGTGCACCTGATATATTTGCAATTACCTGTGCATTCCCCTATAGCAAGATTGGTTTGGTGTTGTGTCAGTCTGCCTGCAGTATGGACGTCGCTTGGTGACATGCCTAGCAGCTCAGTGTATTTTCCCTACTATGATGTTATGTCCAGAAATTTTTCAGATGTACTGTTGCCTGGCCCCCATGCATGTTGTGTATTTCTGACACATCACTGGGATGATGTGAATATTTAAGTCACTAACTATTGGGAAGTGATTGGGTTTTGGACTTGTGCTATTCCACTCTATATATGTTAGAAAAGAAAGGAGGGAGTTACTGCATCAACTGTGTCAGCTCATCTGTCCAGATTTTCATGCCCCCCCCCCCTTTGTCAGACTTGGTAATGATTTGTTGCACTAAGGGGTTCTAAGCATATTTCTCGACCGGCCAGATTGTTTCGGACTGTCCAGGTTTCCTGCTCGTATTTCCAGTCTGTTCCACAGAATCATTATTGTCCATTTTTCTGGTACATCACTGTGACGATGTGAAGATTTCTGTCAGTATTGTAAGGCACAACATTCTGCACATGTATGCTGACACAAACCCTGTTACTGTAGCAACATTCTGCATTTATAACCGCAGTACTTACATTTTCTCCCTATTCTTGGCCCATTGTCCTCACATTTTGACAGCCTTTGTCCAGAATTCTTGGAGTAACAGGTGGTGAGGTATGGTGTTGGTGTTGAGGTATGACTACACTACATGTTATATGCATATATCTATATCTATGTATATATATATATATATATATATATATATATATATATATATGTGTGTGTGTGTGTGTGTGTGTGTGTGTGTGTGTGTGTACATAATTTCTTTTTATATATCTACATCTATAGTTTTATATATATATATATATATATATATATATATTCTACATGTGTATTTGTTTCATATGTATATCTCAATATATCTGAAGTATATACTTTTTCATATTTATCCATCACCATACACATCTATGTGTGTATATTTATATATACTAAACATAACTGATTCCACAGTGTTTTTCCCGTCTATGCTATACCTGTACTGAATGATATATTTGAAAAAGCAACAGAGATTGCTCCAGCTCAGATGGTATAGTGGTACATTGCTCTGACTATGGTGTAAAAGGTCCTGGATTTGAGATTTGGTAGGGCTGATTATTTTGTTGATGGGCAGAACACTGGCTGATAGAGACAGGGTGATTAAGTCAGTTTTAAGCAATCGTAAGCTGGTTTGTGCTTTGTCAGAGCCATGGAGGAAGCTTCTGTTAATGATACCTAATGGTTTTTACACATATTTACATATTCCTGGTTGACATTATGCATACAGCTTACTAGCACTCCCAGGATTCGAACCATGCCTGTTTGTGCAAAAAAGTACAACATGTTTGTGTTTCATTAGAATGACCAATTGAGGAACTGCTGTTTCTTGTTTAACTGCTTTCTGCCTACTACTGTCTTGGCTGTACAATTTGACCTTGGAATTCTGACATTCATGTATCGCTGATAGGTCATATAGTGGGTATTCATACTTTTTGACATACGACACTCTGGGAAACAATGGTTAACACAACATTACTATTCAGAGATCAGATCTTGGTGCATGGAACATTTCATATACTTAATCTCCTTTTTTAACACTCCACAATCTTTGTTAGATGAGCTACACTTATTTAATGCTTAGTTGCTGTGCAGAAAATATACACGTTTATAGATTGATAGCACCACACAACAATCTGGTATTTTCAGTGTTATTGATAACTACAGACACTTTTATTGATATATACCCTATAGATCAGTTGTAATATGCTAATTTGTCATTTATTCAGTACGAACAATACACATTTTGAAATAATGACAGGTGACATTCTACTCCTTTCTATTTATTTGCCCAGAACACTGCAAGCTAGATGTGTATTCACCAGACTCGCGATGCAGCCTTGACAACTTGCTGGCATGAGCATCAACAGTTGTGGCCCTTTCATCTGCAGCTGTACAGGAGATAGAGAAACCTTTATGCATATCTATCCATCACATACACAGGCTGGACATTTCATTAAACAGTACTTGATACTGATACTTACACACAGCTGGGACATTCTGTGTCAGAGCGTCTTGGTTCCACTGGTCCAAGAGATCTATATTCCTATGCTTAAGGTCATCAAAATGGTGCCAAACCTGCTCACCAGTCTAAGGGATGGCAGTAGCACTGGTGAGGTCACGTGCAAGATGATCCCAGGCCTCCGCTTTGTATTGGGAGTCGTGGTACTGGCCCTGCAGCAGTCTCATTTCATGGCCTTTTACAAGGAGTCCAACCATGACCCTGGACTTCTGAATGTCCCAGCGCTGTGCCCGAAAGCACAATCCCTTACCTACTGCAGCCATGGTGCCTGCAGTGAAGAGCTACAGTGGTTATGGACTACATTCCCACCTACGGGGTTTAAATAGGGCTGATTTCCTACCCTTTGCCATGATTGGTCCATTTTGAATATGCTGAGCTGAGCTAAGCTACGTGTAAACCTGCTTAGCTAAGGTTGGCAGTGCTAAAAGGGGTATGTTTAGCAATGCTTACCAATGGGCAAATCCACTTAGCTGGGCTACTCATTGCTTAGCATTCATATTTAAGCAATGCTTACACCCGGTAAGCATAGCTGTGCAATGGTTACCATTGTTCAAATTTCATTTTATAGACTATCAGCTTTATGGCATTGGTTCATCATTACTGACATATTATAATTTGATGTTTATCTTCCCTGACATCCCCTATGTGCTTTCATTATATTTATTCTTGTGTTACTATACTGTATGGGGTGCTTGTGTTTATATGAGGGTTTCACATCTTTTCTGGACTGACAACTAATTTTTATATTATTTACTCCCTCATGTATTAAAACATATTACTTTTACTACTGCTTTCACATACTAAAGTGAACAGATTTCACTGGGGCTCAAACCGTGAATGTCAGCATGTAAAGCAGAAGCTCTAACTGCTACGATATTTCAGATTGCTTGTTTTACTCATATATCCCTATTTAGCTCCTTCGGATATTTAAGCTATGCTAAGCACAGCTGTGCAATGTGCACATCCGCTCAGCTATGCTTAAACTTTATTGCGGACAGACAAAAGAAAAATATTAAATTTATGTTTTTTATTTTGTTTAATGTGGGGAGCTGGGCTTATGTTTCAGCACAATTAGAGCATTGATGGGATGGCTGGTTTACATTAGTGTGTATTTTATAGAGGGTATACAGTTATACCTCTCAACCTTTTAAAGCAAACAATCTGGACAAAGGCTTACATGATGTGGGGACAACTAAGGACAGGTTATAAATATTGCTCTTACAAACTTAGAAAGTTGACAGAATAATAGGTTTTGCATTAGCATGTATTTTCTGATGGATGTGGAATCTTCCACTCAAATGATTTCTCTTTATTTGCTGACTTCTCTACAGGTGGATGTATGCTATGGACACTTACAGTGTCAGTGGACAACTTTTCTGCTTTGCAATTGCCGAACAGCAATTCTGGAGTGCAGGGGGCATGTGTATTGTGAGAGCACTGCTCTCAGACATGCCCCCTGTGATCGCTCACAGACCCATGTCCATATTAGAACATTGCAGCACGTCTTCATGCATATGCAAGGCATACTGCCATGCTGCACGGGAATGATCACTTCCATCCAAGAATAAACTATTCTTGCACGGAAGTTTGTTGAATCAGGGGGAGTGTTTTTACTTCTGATATTTTAACAACACAACAAAATGGATTTTCGTGGAGATAAGTACTGTAGTAACAAGTTGAACAAGGTCAATCAGAAAGTTTACAGCACATCTTGTAGGATCCCAAGACATTCACAGGTAAATTTAGCTAGAACTAGAATCCCTCTAATGCATCTTAGGTCTGCCCCAGCATCCTGCCATTAGGTTATTCTTAGAATCCTTCCTATGGTAGGCACTAATGGGGTAATCCTACAAAGGGATCATATTGTGTCAGCTAACATTTCTCTACTTGTAGAAGTAGTGACTGTTCTCAGATGTCCTCTCAGGGTAATAATTTCACATGCGTTCATGGAGACTGAGTCCTGTTACTCCCTGACAGAACATTATTTCTACCTGTTGCATCTGAGATAACATCGTTTTTGTCACCTACTGTAGCAGCTCATGACCATAGCTGAAAAAGGAGACCGACATGTAAAATTCTAGCTTTACCATAACACTCAATTCTTATTTTACTGTTATAGTCCAGTAAATCTGTTGGACGGCCACGGTGGTGCAGCGGTTAGCGTTGCTGCCTCACAGCACAAAGTTCTCTGGTTCAATTCCCGGCTGGGGTGCTTTCTGTGTGGAGTCTGCATGTCCTCCCTGTGGTCGCGTGGGTTTGCTCCGGTTTTCTCCCACATCCCAAATACATGCTGTAGGTGGATTGGACACTCTAAATTGGCCCTAGGCATGAGTGTGTGTGTCCGTGTGCCTTCCGTTGAATGTTGGGCATCAGGCTGGCAACTTGACACTGTAAAACTCTGCTGCCAATCATGAGCAGACAGGTGATCTGCTGTGGCAACCCCTAACTAGGAAAAGCCAAAAGAAGAAGAGTCCAGTAAATCTTTTCTGTGGATAAGGATATTATCTCAATGGCATTATAGTCATTTTGATTTTATCTGCTTTATTAAGTGCAGCAATGACTAGAATAATAAATTATATTATAGAAATGTTTAAGGTAAAATAAGAAATTTGATGTGGCCACAGTTCCACAACAGTTAACATATATTTGCTTCTAATATGTTGTGCTATCTCTAAGATGTTTAAAGCAATAGGTGGTAACATGATTTTTGATTAATAATCCTTTCACAGCAATAGCCCTTGAATGGTAAGTGCTTAATGGACATGTTTTATTGGTAGACAATATTGTAGCTAGCTGAAGTAGCTTTATATTGATCTAGTTTTATTTTTGTAAAAATGTAATTACAATCTGAATAGGAAATAGCTCACAACATGCAGAGATCATGAGTTCTAGATACCCTGGATATTAAACTGAGAATCTGTTTAAGTAATATTTGTACATAGTAAGTCCATGTTGATAAGATTGGCAATTTCACACTTAAATTTGTTAAGTGACTGTTCTAGATTAATAAGTGTTTTTATTTTTACATTTTAATTTGCACTTTTTGACTCTGAAAATGAGAATTAGGTCACAACAAAGGAGATGAGAAGAGGGGTGTGTACATATAGATTTAGACTGCAGCAGCATCAGACAGGATGGAAATCTGGTTATTGATAGTGAAAATAGTAAGCATATCCACATAGAAGCTACAGATGGGGTGCAAATATAAGTCTTAGAATTGTCCTGGGTATAGTTAAGTGAAAGCTTTTTAAGTATGATTCCTTATAATGGGGGGGGGGGGTATGAAATTTCAAAATATTAAAGAGATGTTTGGATAGTCCAGCAAGGTGGCAGAAGTGAAGTCAGCAAGAAACCTAGACCTATCATAGACCTATCATAGCCATACCAAACATCTCTTTGGGTGCAGGAGGAATGTCTTTTGATATGAGCCTTATTGTAGAGCCATGGAGTGGATTTTCTTTTTCACTTTAAATGATAACACAATGTCTTCATTTATTGGTGGTATAAATGCATTTGAATTTTCTTGAGTCTCTACTTTGTCAAAAAGGTTAGTGACTAAGGTAAACAGGAGTTAAGAATGATTGGGAAAGAGGCCAGACAAAGTATCATTGTATATCATGGGGTATTGATCCATGAAATGCCAAGCAATAGCAGTTAAAAACGTCAAAGAAAACCAAAAGAAGTGATGGGACTAATTATTTTTGGGTAGAAGACAATGGAAGGTATTAAGTCTGACTTAGCTAGGGTTGTGTAATTTGCAAAAAAAAAATAGCTACGAAGTTAAAAAACATAGTAGATAAAAATAAAGAAGGGAAGGTAGAGAACAGTGAATATAAACTAAGATTATTTATATAGACGAAGATAAGGAAATGAGGAAAAAAAAATGGAGGGTAAAACATTGCATTAAAATCAAAAGATAATAAATAGAGAATGAAAAATAGAAGTGGAACGAGGGATGTCAAAATAGGAATTGTAGGAAAGAAAATCTTAAAGAAATGGAAATACCTAGTTCTAAGGATGGCATGTCACAAGTGCTAGCGGTAATTAAGGATAAGTGAATGAATCAAGATGTAAGGAGAAGTGACACAAATATCATAAAGGAGGATAGGTAAAGCAGATCACTATTCAATATCTTTTTGAATTATGTACATTTCATCTAGACCAAAAGTCAGAGAAAAGAGATATCTCCAGTTAGCAACATCAAATTTATAACAAATAAAACTCATAGCTGAGAAAGCAATAGGTGTGAAAATGATAGGAAAAATGTTATTAGTTGAGAAAGTGCCTTGGAGATCAAGGATGTCAAAGACTTATCCAAAGGTTGTGATTGTGATGCTAGAACTGGTCAGGTTCAAAATTTTAAAGTGATTGCGTATATAAGTGCCAAGTCAGAGTAAGAAAAATTCAAGTATAGAACAATTAACAGACCTGGTACAATGTTGAAATTTTTAGCAGCACAGAAATGTGTTATCTAGAATAGTAAACATAAATGTAAATAGCATATCTGTATACACACACACACACACACACACACACACACACACGCACACGCACACGCACACGCACACGCACACACACACACACACACACACACACACACACACACACACACACACACATACACACACATATTTTGCTTATGAAAAACACAAGTCTAATACTTTTTCATATTTGTTCTTCAAAAATTTAAAATCAGACTGATAAACCTGGGCATTTCCTCCATAACTGCTGTATATTTAGAAGGATTCTTTCAGGAATACTGGCAGTTTTTGATGTTTAAATACACAATTCTCTTCCTCCAAAATGGTTCAACCCTTTTTTGTTATGAAATATTCAGTGACTGTTTCTGACATAATCATCCTTGAAACACTTTTAGATTTGGCTTCTTCTCTCAACTTTCTCTCAGATGGAACCATCAACTATGCCGAGGTTTACATAAATGCTTTATACAAACAACTGAAACTGCGTTGACTTGGTCATACCTGATAGGACCAAAGCAGGCTCCTCAAGGAAGTGAAAACCTGCCTGGTTGACAACTGGCATTAACAAGCTTTACAATAAGAGGAAGAAATTGCTGTCTAAGAGTAAGAGGGAGCAAACCCCAAACTGGAAACAATCCCTCCTCAGCTTTAACAAGCAAATAAGACTCCATGTGAAGTCCTCCAAAGCTAACTGCATATCCAAATTAGCTTTCTCAACTAAGGACAACCATAAGGTGTTCTTTAGTTACATCTGTAACTTAAAAGGAAAGGCTCAGATTTGTGCAAAACTAGTAGTCAATGACACCACACATACTGATCCTGTGGACATTGCTAACCTGTTAGTCAAGAGGTTCTGTGAAAACTTCAGTCCCCTTTTCCAATCACACTTACCCCAGGACATCCCTAGCATCTGTCTTCTACCCTGTATTTCTAAAGAGTAGGTTGTGAACACCCTCTCTAAGGTCAAAAACATAGCATCCATGGGACCTGATAACATCCCAGGCTGCATCCTACATGGGGTCAAACATGAAATAGCACCACAATTGGGTATTCTTTTCAATCATAGTCTAAGCACTGGCTTCATCCCAGCTGAATGGAAAAAGGCCATTGTTATCCCCTTATACAAAGGTGGTGCTTCCACTGACCATGGGAACTATAGTCCTATTAGGCTGACTAACCTTATCTGCAAGGCCATGGAGAGAATCATCATGGACCTTTGGGGTCCTAATGGAGAGATATAAAGTCAGCATGCAAAGGAGAGTAGTAGTGCTGAAATTGAATTCATCCTCAAGTCTTGGTGAGTACCTTTGTGAGGTGGACCCAGTTTTTCACAAAATTTCACCAAGATGACACTGATATATAAACTGTATTTATATTGCATATATCATGGGCAGAAGTAGGTCAAAAACTAAAAAAGATAGCTGAGTGCACAAGACCCAGGATAAAAAAGTGCCCAATCCTGGCAGGTCCACTGGTGCCAGGACTGGAAAAAAATGACAGTGTAGAATTCTCAACATACAGAAACATTCCTACAATGGGGCCAGGCCAGGCCCAGGGGGAGGATGGCCCCCTCCCCTGTTGTAGAAGGAAGTAGCAGTCCACAAAAATCACAAAAACTGATAGGCCAAAGAATAGCCATAAAGACAATAGAGTGGACTATTGAGGATAAGGAAGAAATTGTGTATTGTTACTATTATGCAAAAAGCCCAGAATTTCCAGACACAAAATATACAAAATGATTATGAGAGAAATTAGAGGAAAGACAAATACTTCCGCAAGGAAAACTGTCAGAAGCTTCAAATAAAAATTTGCATTCATTAATGCAACATATTTTTGAAAAACAGTATATAGATCAAGAAACTTTGATCTGTTTGGAAAAAGAAGCATCCGAGAAAGTACAAAAATATAAACTATAAAACCTACAGATATTTTAAAAATATAAAAAAGAAATATGGACATGGAGAAGAAAGAGTGATTTGATATGGTGCAATATCTATGCAAAGGAGAAAGCCAAGTTAACTAATATAGAGAAGGCAGCCCCAAAGATATTTGAAGAGAAATACAGATAAAGGCATCCAGATATGGAAAAATTCACAATAAAAAAATAATATCACAAAGATGGAATGTGGAAAAAAAAAGATTAGTAAAGCAGAAGTTAAAGAAATAGAAGTTGAAGTTATGGAGTGCCTGTGAAGTGAACGATTTAATGAAGAAGCTCTAACACAGACTACATCACAGCATAATGGAGTGAGTCCCCAGAATAAGAAAAATCAAGAAGATCAGGAGACATTTGAAGAAGAAATATGGACATAGGAAAGGAAAATATATTTAATATGGTGCAATATTTATGCAAAGGAAAAAGAAAAATTAACCAATACAAAAAGAGCAGCACCAAGGATATTTGAAGAGAAATACAGGCAAAGGAATCTGGACATGGAAAACTTTATAATACAAAAGATAAGAAGACTAAGAGGAAAGGTAGAAAAGGAGATTAGCAATTGAGAAGTCAAAGAAATAGAAATTGAGTTTATGGAGCACCTGCAAAGAAAAGGATTCAGTGCAAAAAATCCAATACAGAAAGCACCACAACTGGAAAAAGCAATGGATATCCAAATTAAGGGGAAACCAGTGGAACAGGAAGCAATTGGTCAGGTGCCATATCAAGAAATTTTGGAGCCTTCCACAGGAAACCAGTATAAATGTTCACTTGAAGCTAGACAGCAAGGAAAGGAACAGGAAACTATGGAAACTGATGCAGTCAATGTTGAGGAGTGATAAGCCAGTGAGCTCCCATATGACAGAGCAACAGATGGCACAGGATGAAATTGAAGAGAAGGTGCCACATGAAGATTCTAAAGCACATTCTATAGTATATCAGCAGGAAATGGAAAGCAGGGGATGTGATAGATAGATGTGATTAAAGCAATGCACAGCATTAGAACAGACCAGGCTCTATCATGCACTATCACAAATAACAAACTTAAAATTTCAGCACAGGTGAAAAAACTTAGAAAATACACAGATAAATATAAGGGATGTAAGGCCTTAACCTGGTCTGTGACATTAATAGAACCTGTTGGCAGGATAGATTTGTGCCCCAAAGACTCCCATCTGTGGAATAAACTCCCTCTCCATGTCAAGCAGAGAACCTCTCTAGCACTCTTTAAGAGGAACCTGGATGATTGGAAGGGAAACAGAAAATATACCCCTGGGATCCCACCTGTAATGGACAGGGGAACAGGTTCTGCCTTTGAGGGAACATGGGCAAAATTCCTGCCTTGACTTATAAGGGCCTCCGGGACAATAGCCTAGTAGCATCCTATGAACCCATGAACCTATGAAAAGTACAAAATATTTATTGATGACCCAAAAAAAGTTTTATAGAGAATTGGGAAATAAGGTAAAAGGAATTGAAAGACCACCAAAAAAGAGGAAGTAGACACATTTTGGAGAAGTATCTATGAATATCCTGTGGAACATAACAAAGATGCTAAATGGATAGAACAAGTAAAAGAAAGAATAAGACGTTTAAAGGTACAGGATATGAAATGGGATGAAGTAACAGCCAGAGAGATTGAAACAAACTTAAGAAAAGCCTCTAATTGGAAAACCCCAGGCCCAGATGTAGTACCTAACTTTTGGTTAAAAGTATCAAAATCCTTGCACAAGGATTTAGCCATGAATAAGAACTATTTATATGCACACCACAAATAGACATCAACCTGGCTAACAACAGGAAAAAACAATGTTCCTAGTTAAGAGTGAACCTGCAAGCTACCCTAAAAATTATAGACCGATAACTTGCCTTCTGACAACATATCTGCATCTGGCAACCAACTAAATTCCTGCTTTTATGTATATATTCTGTATGTGTTACTGTAATTAAACCAACTGATTTCCTGACTTATGCATATATTCTGTATATATTACTGTAACCAGTATGTGTAACACTGTTTCTACTTCTGTACCAATTAATGCTTAATTTTTTTTCTGCATCTATGTTCTTGTCGGAGCTTTTCTCCCCGGGCCTCCCCCAAAAATGGGCTGTTTTAGGCCCAGTGGCCTTTCCCGGTAAACAAATGCAATAAATAAATAAAAAATAAATAAATAAATAAACTATACACAGGAATTGACGCTGACACAGTTTATAGTCATTTAGAAGAAAATTCAATTATGGCAGTAGAACAAAAGGGCAATAAACATCATATGGAACAAAGGATCATATGTTGTTAAATAAAGTTATAGTGGAGAACTATAAAAAGGGGAAGGATCTAAGTATGGCATGGATTGACTAAAAAAAGCATTTGATAGTATTCCACATTCATGGATAAAAAGAGTGCTTAAAAATGTATAAGATACACCCTGCACTGATTGACAGCATTACAGTAACCATGAAACAGTGGCAGACTACTTTGCAATTAATCCATGATAAAGGACATATTATTATTATCATCCCAGGATAAAAATTCAAAGGGGATATTCCAGGGTGACTCTCTGTCACCATTGCTATCCTGCCTTGCCATTAACCCATTAAACTTTTTACTTAACAGCTTAGGCCATGGCTACAATTTGGCTCCAAGAAAACAACAAAGTCTAAAGACTTCTCATCTTCTATTGGTCGATGATTTAAAACTGTATAGCTCATCAGATGAGGAACTGAAAGCACAGCTGCAGGTTGTCAAAACTTTTTCAGATGATATTAGAATGTCATTTGGTCTTGATAAATGTGCAAATGCAACCTTTAAAGCAGGAAAACAGCAGCACCAGGAAAACAGCAGCACCAGGAAAATATCAGTTTGAGACAAGAATGTGATATAAAATAACTTGAGCAAGAGGGAGTGTATAAATACTTGGGAATTGATGAAGGATCAGCAATAAAACATGAACAAATGCAAATAAAACTCATTAAGCAATACTTTAGAAGACTTAAATTAATCCTGAGAACAGGGCCGGCCTTAGCTGAAATGGTGCCCTAGGTGAAGTACTGCTCTGGTGCCCCTTAAGCCCCACCCACACCGAACTCAAGGTACACCTCCATTTGAGCCACGCCCACAGATCGGTCACTTCCACAAAACCCACTCCAGTTCTTTCAATGTTTAAATACATGAAAAAACAGTCATACTGCAACAGACACCTTGTAGTGTAGTTGACTGCAATTGAAGGCTGAATTCTCCTTAATAAACCTGCTTGATCTGTTGCTAGTGTATAAGACTGAGATTGTGACAGCCTCAGGGTACAAAAAAATGCATGTTAATTTAAAGACAAGATTCTTGCCTGAACACCAGAATGCCTGTAAACGACTTGAAATCACGGCTAAATAGAAGACTGTCACAGCCGGATTGATGGCCAACTATTTTCCTTCATGCTGATACAACATTCTCATGATATGCACTCATATAGAAGCCACATGCCTTGCACTTTACAGATCCTGTAAACAAGCTCCTCAAGTATAATGCAAAGTTTGAGTTTCTGGTCCTGCAATGAATAAACAAAGGCCAGCTCTTGACTATGGCAATTCAGTCATGCTACCAATGAAGTGATTCACATGATTATAGGCTACTGGCATGGAGGCCCTAAAGCCTAGCCAAGAATTTCACCCAATTGCCAAACAATACACAGTGCTGTAACTATTCTGAAATCTTTATGATTTACTTTAAAATACAAGAATGGCAGTGTGTTTTATCATTACTCCATTATAAAAACTGAAAATGACATGGGAGCATTTCTGCATCAATATTATCAATTAAACAATACATCATAACTGCTTGAAATATGGTGTTCCATAATGCTGACATTGAATGCACCAAAAAAACTAACAAATATATCTATATCTATGTCTTTCTATCTCTAGCTATAACACAAAGACATGCATCATGAACGTTTCTCCCCAGGCCGTCACTGAAAATTGGTCTTGGAATGATACAAAAAAATCCATATTGCTAGACAAAAACATTTCTGCCATCAGCAGAACCACCACAACAAGCCACAGAAGTTCTGGGTAGGTATTGAACTCCTCCACCCAGGACAATCCACTAATCCAACCCCCTCAGTCCCTAGCCAAAAATAGCCAGAGTCCATTGCCAACACCTTCAACAATTTCTTCACAGAAACCATCTAGGCCCTTGCTAGCAAACTTAAACCCACTTGCCCTAATGCTAAAACCCTTAAGCCCAGTGACAATCTCCTTTAGCTTCCCAAAAGTTCCGACTTCTCTCATTACAGCCCTAATCACAAAACTCAAACCAACCACCCTTTCAGCTGAACTCCTCCCGGCAGACTACCTGCTGAAGTCATAGCATACCCTATCTCTATTTTGATGAACAGAACCATAACTGAAGCCTCTGTCTGGAAAATATTCTATGTCATACCACTCCATAAAGGTGGCAGCTCCATTGAACTGTCAACTATAGACCAAGAGCTATCCTTTCCCCTCTGGCTAAAATTATGGAAAAGTGTATCCATAAACAACTCTTACACTAACTTATTCAAAATAATCTTCTGGCCAACTCCCAGCATGGATTTAGACCACAGCCCTCCTTTCCTTTTCTAATGTCAAATTCCAACCGTAACAAACTATCTTCTGCCCCGTTTCTTGATCTTTCCAAGGCCTTTGACATTGTTAACCACCAGTTACTCTTACTTACCCTAATTCAGTATGCAAAACCAAGAATTTGCTCCCATCTGACCTTACTCTGAACCCCTCCCTTAATCAGTTAAAAAAAATCTAAACCAGTATTTTAAAACTCACTGGTTATGTCTTTGCTCTAACCCTGACTAAAGCCTCATCCACTTCCATATCCCTGCAATTTTATTCATAGCAACTACCCTCTTACCTAAAAGGTTTGAAAAGAGAAACTAACATATTTGCACATACTCTGTGTTTAAGCTGCACCTATAGGTTTGATAAGAGAAACTAACATATTTGTATACTTTTCTGTATATAAACTGAGACTAACTTGCATGTTAATACAATGTTTGTGCATATACTGTAACTTGCTTGTCTTTGTAAGTTTGGAGCTTTTCTCCCCTAGCCTCTGCTGAAAATGGACATGTATCCAGTTGGACTATCCCAGTCAACAAACTTAAAATATAATAAATAAGATAAAAATGAGCAGAATATTTACATTTTGCCACTACAAAGAAGGACAAGAGTGCTAAACCAGGAGTCAGTTTGCAGTTACCCGTACATTCAAATAATGTTTGAAATGTGCAAGATCTATACCTTTCTCTGTTTTCTGTGTATAGAACCACACCACTATGATACACTGCTTTTATTCTGTCTTACAGCATGTGAAAATTCAGTAAATACATACTCAGGAATCAAAATACTCATAGCGTTAGGAAATTTAAAACACTTCTCATTATTAAGTCTCACTTCATTTAGTAAGTACCCCAGGTAAGTACCAATTTCAAGTGTGATACAAGACTGTATGGACAAGAAAGTCAAAAACTACTCATACGTCCCAATGCACAACAACGATAACTAAAAGAATTAGAAAAAGCATGGTAATATTCTGTCCAGGTAATGTTTACAAATTAAATTACAGCAGCTAAAAGAACAGCAACAATAAGTCAATAGTAGACAACTATATAATGCCCATAAGAAACAGATCATTTGTTAGCAGAAAATCACTGGTATGAGCCCATCAGCATAACAGATTGTCTGATACAGTGCATAAAGGCACATCACCTCCAGTGGTGAAACGCAGTCAGCAAAGCCCTCTGTATACATTTACTATATAAGAAAGCATATAACAAGATTCCTGGTGCACTGAGCTGTTTTTTCCTTATTTACTACATGGATTGTTTTTAAACTTGACAGCTGCTCGTTTATCAACATTCTGAATATAGTTAGGAAAAACATTAAACAAATAAGAATGCAGTTCTTAACCCTGACATTATGCAGCACCTGTCTCATGTCAGATTTTTCTTTGGTCTAAAATAGCTGTTAATTTCAGACTTCAGTTGGCAAATTTAGCTGCACAACCTTTAAAGATACTACATGCAACTTCAGCAAAGCATTCCAACACACTGAGAATAAAAGTTACCATCTACTTTGGCAGTGATTTGAGGTGTGTGTGAGAGAGAGACAGAGAGAGTAGTCTTACATATGAAGTCCTGTACACCCTTGAAAGCTTAAGAAAGTTTCAGCTGAAATATGAATGTTCATCTTGCTCCCTGAATTTATCTCTAAACAGTTTGTAATTACTCTTTATCCAACTACTAATATTTATTTCATTAAATGCATATCTGGAACTCAACCAGCTCTGTGTGGGTTTCAGAGAGATCTGTGTATTAAACAGAAGCTTTCTGGATGCTAGGTTATTCTTGTTAAATAAAACCTTAGAAGAAATCATGAAAAAGCTTATCCTATGGAACTAGTGAATTAAAAATGGAAGTATGGCATTTTACAACACCAAGAGGTTAAATAACTTTGACTTCTAAAACTTTTTCTTTCTAAAGCATTGCAAGTAATTGCTGATGAATTTTCTTGACTAAGGAAAATGACATAATAAAATGGGCTGGAATCCTAAAAAAAAATCACTCTTTAAGCAAAGCACTATGAGCTTTCTCTTGAACTATCATGGCTGTTATATATTCTCTGAGAGAGTCAAAAACAAATTGCTACAGAAAGAGCGGTCGTTTACATAACTAAACGCTAATGTGTCCAAGACTGGAATGTTTTAATCCACATTATACACTTATATACAAATTTTTCAGAGAAGAAACTGTTATCGCTATGATAAGAATGTAAACACTTTTCCCACTAAGCATTTACAGATTAAGAAGCAAAGATAGCTCCACAGAAAGGTACAGCAAAATAAAGGAAAATGTCAAGAAGCAGGAACTAAACGATAACTAAAAGTGCGTTTATTCTGTGCACCATTGGTCTTATCCAGGGTTGTATTCACACCTATGGATGAACTCCATTGTAAATTGGAATCTCTCAATGTAAGACATCTATCTATAATAGAGGTTAAACTAAATCGGCCTCTCCCATCCCAGCTGGGATTACAATGCACATGCCTCTGAAGTTCCATCACATTACAGGTGCACAGCTGCTCTCCAACTCTACATCTCCCTCACCCCCCCTCCAAAACATTTCTGTTTGTGTTGTTTGGATCAGTCCCTGGGTGGGACATCATTCCCTTGTAAAACAAGTGCACAATAACCATACATGAAATCAATATGGAATGGCTGTAAAACTACAAATAAAAAAATAAACTTCCCAAATATTGGAAGTGATGTAAATATCAGGTGTCGGAGGAGGTCGCTGCACATACTGCTACCACAGTTTCTATGCTACATACCAAATGCCCTATCAGTCTCCAGAGAGAGAGAGAGAGAGAGAGAGAGAGAGAGAGAAAGATTGTCTACTATCTGCTGTTTCTTTAGTAAAACTTATGATAACCCTTCTAAGCTGTAGTACTTGTATCTCATTACTGATCCTAATAGAGTCTGTCTTGCCTTTGGTCCCCCTTACATAAGAAAATAAAAGACAGATTTAGTTTCATGTATTGAGTAATACTTAAGAAATTTCTACAGCTGCAGACGTACTCACTCATACAAGCATGCATTCTCTCACACTATTTTCTTTGGCACATATTTTGCTTTTTCCGCCATCCATAAACAAGTACTGTGCTTAATGAACAGTACTAGTATCTGTGTGTAAAATATTACGCCCTGCTCCCTAGTCCATTATGGAGCAATTCTCTATGTGTATTCAATCCCTGAAATTTACAAAGCCCCAAAATATTTTTCTGTACAGTAGCAGGGATTCATAGTCAGCAAAGTGCAAGTTGCTCTGAACAGAGAATGTGATTTATGTTTCTCTAAAATAATATAATTCATACACATGCATAAACTAGATGTCACAAGACCAATTTAAATAAAATGAACATGACTATGAATTGCTTATCTGAGCACTTGAAATGACTGCTCAGCTGTGTCTCACATCACCTTGCACTCCAAAGTAGTGCTGGTACCTAGCAAACTACACAAACTCAAACACACTTTTATGCAAATTAGCAGAGAGTGAAACACATCCGCACTCACCGACACACACAAACACATACAAGAGCAGCACAACTTGCAATCTGTATTTACCCCAGCAGCTATTGTATAGAGAGGCTAAGTAGGAAACAGCTTCTATACATTGCAGCCCTGATCTAGTCAGCGTCCTCTGATGGGTAGCCAGGGCAACAGTCAATCACAAAGTTATATCAGTCTCCACTCCACAGACATTAGCCAAATTCTACCCTCCCTTTTGATGAGTCAAGGAAACGCACATCTTGAATTTAAAACATTTCATAACACACAGAAGTTTACCAGTCAGACAGAAAAGAAAAAAAAAAATCAACGTTCAACACTCACTTAAGCTAACCCAGCCCAGAGCCAGAAAACACAACAAAGTAAATTCAGGAAATATATTTTTATCTGGCAATGTGAATGTGTGGCAATTGCATGCATGAGAGAGCTGCCTGCTGCCTGAATTGACTTACCTTCAAAAACCAAGCAAGAGAAGCAAACAAAGTATACCCACAAAAAAAATGCAGAAAGCGCAGTTGGTAGCCCGCGTGGTGTAGAGGGAACCAGTCCGCCGATAATCCACACCGATGTCCAGTCAACAGATCAGGAACACAGGAAGTAATGGCAGCCAATAGCTATGCCCGCCTCTATCATCAATGAAGAAAGGAATGAGACGATGGGGTGAGCTGCATTATATTATATACTGTGGACTGGAGCAGTCGTCAGGGATGTGGGGAGAGGGCGCAATGCTACAAAGGTCAGGCGCAGCTACAGCTGAAAAGTGGAGAGAGAAGTAAAGTTAAGTAACAAAATTGTGCCCTTTATGATGCCGGCCTTACGGCGTCCTAGGACGCCTAGTTCGCCTATGCCTAAGGCCGGCCCTGCCTGAGAATAACATTGACATCTAGAAACAAGATCCAAGCTATAAACTAATGTGTTCTTCCTGCCTTAACTTACAGTTTTGGAGTGATTGACTGGCCTCAAAAAGTGTTGGATAGATTAGATATTAAAACAGGAAGGATGCTCCATGCTCACCTAGGCCTCCTTGAAATTGATTACATGTATAAATCTGCAATTGTGGGACTCCACACATACAGTATCTACTGACCTCACAAGATGCAAATGTAGTGAAAGTTTTGAAACACGAGGAGAATAAATCTAAGATGGCTTCTCTGCTTAATTTAGTAGAAGCATATCGATATCTGTGGAATAGACTCCTTCTCCACATCAAGCAGAGTACCTCTTTACCCCTTTTTACCTGCAACCTTGATAACTGGATGGGAAATAGAAAATACATCCCTGGGTTCCACCCATGTCACTGCTAGTCAAGAGTATCAGGTGCTGATTTGTCTATAAATGGGCTAAACTCCAGGCTAGGCTTAGAAGGGCGTAAGAGCCAGTAGCCTTAGTAACTTTCTATGATCATATGAGTCCTTGATGAGGGGAAATCTATGCATACAGCCTGTTTAGCTTAGCCAAGGCTTTTGACACTATCCCCCACTCAGGCATAATTGACAAACTCATCCAGCTAGGTATCAACCTGTATAGCATTAGATGGGTCGCTAACTGGCTCACTGATAGAACCCATACAGTCAGAATAGGGGAATCCACCTCCAACAGCAGACCTGTAAACAGTGGTGTTCCACAGGGATCATTTCTGAGACCTCTACTGTTTGGAATCAATTTCTTCAAAGTGCAAGTTAAAACTAAAGATCTGTGGTTGACAAAGTTTGCTGAAGGCTGCAAACTGAGAGCAGTCATAGAATCTCCAAATGATGTCAACATCCTACAAGTGGGTCTTACACAAACAAGTGATTGGTGCCAAAGTCATGACCTTAAACTCAGTGCAAAAAATGTATTATCATCCCTTTAGGTAAGAGTGATGTTGCTGTTAACTGACACAACAGTAACCCTAAGTACACAATCAGTGGTGAGAGACATGGGCACACAGGTTGACGGCAACCTTAACTTTGATCACCATTTCTCCACAGTGGTATGAAGGGCATTCTATGTTGCTATCTCATAAGTAAGGGCATTGCCTCCAGAAAAAAAAGAAGTTATAACAGTTCTGTACTCTTCCCTCATCAGGCCAATAATTGAGTACAATGCCCCTTTTGATAGGTACCATTCCAAGCACATCCAGCAATTGGAGAGACCACAAAGGTTCCTCACAAGGGAAATTCAAGGTCTTCAGCATCTGTCCTATGAGGATCATCTGAAATCACCGTCACTTATTCTGTTTCATGCAGACTATTCATAGGTGATCTCTGCCTTGCATATAAGGCAATCTTTGACCACGCTTTATTGGAAATGCTGTATATCTTTAAGTTGAATCGTACACGGGGTACTTGCTATAATGGCCTTAACCTGGTATGTGACAATAATAGAACCTGCTAGAGGGACAGATTTGCCTCCCCAGAAGTTGCCATGCCTTTGGAACAGACTCCCACTTCATGTCAAGCAGAGCACCTCATTATCCCTCTTCAAACGCAATCTGGATGATTGCATGGGTAACTGTAAATTCACCCCAGGGATTCCACCTATGTCCCTCTTGGACAGGGGCAATAGGTGCTGATCATGGAAATAAGGATACCACTTGGCTAGGCTTGTAAGTTTTCTAGGGTCATTAGCCTAGTAACATCCTATGATCAATGGCAAAATATCAGTTGCATCTTGACATTTAATGAAAAACTAAGTTTTTGTTTTTATATATTGTTTGCTTCCATGCCTGGAGAGTGATCTCATATTGTAGCATCTTCTTCTTTCAGCTTTTCCCGGTTAGGGGTCACCACAGCGGATCACCCGTCTGCTCATGATTGGCAGTGGAGTTTTATGGTGTCAGGTTGCCAGCCTGGCACCCAACCTTCCACAGAAGGCACACACACACGTACTCACACCTAGGGCCAATTTAGAGTGTCCAATCCACCTGCAGCATGTCTTTGGGATGTGGGAGGAAACCAGAGCACCCAGAGGAAACCCACATGACCACAGGGAGGGCATGCAGACTCCACACAAAAGGCACCCCAGTCAAGGATCGAACCAGAGAACCTCTTGCTGTGAGGTGACAACGCTAACTGCTGCACCACCGTGGCCTCCCTAGTGATCTCATATTGTAGGATATTGAATCCAAATGCAATCTTTGTGTATGCAGTTGAAAGTGTTCATATTTCTGAGTTTATGAACCAGTCCTACTGTTAAATGTGTGAGTCTGATGAGTATAGAGAAACTTTCCCTTTCCGAATGAAGAAGTTGTACAGTCACACTCTCTTTTTGTTGTAAGAGAAATTGAATGTCAGTGTTATTGCAGGTGATTTCATTTAGTTGGAGGTTCTTTTCTGGGGATTTGTCAGCCGAGCGCAATTCATACTCAACTGTGGCAAGAGGACTTCTATACTTATGGCAGCCCTCCCTCCTGGTGAAAGGAAGTGAGAATATTTGTTAGACCAGCAAAGACAAGTTATTACTTTGGTTTTGGCTTTCTCAATATCTTATTGAAACTGTTGCTGCAACAGACCTTTTGTAAGAGCTTTGGCTACTCTTTGCAGGGTGCCAGCATTTGTTTTTCATTTTAGATGAGGATTAGTTTTTTTTGCGAGATAAGCAAGTTAGATATTTTAGGTTCATAGGTTCATAGGTGTGTACTAGGCTAATTACCACAAAAGCCTTTGTAAGCCTAGCCATGCATCCTAAATGTCTGACACGTTCTAGTTGTTTTTTAAATAACTTATGTAAGAGGTTGGGTCTGCAAATGACCATATTTCCAGTATGTAAGAGGTCAAGGATTTGTGAAAAGTTGGTGGAAGTTTATTAATAAAAAGAGAGAAAAAAAATGGGAATAAGATAAGAGCCCTGTGTGACATGTGCTCAGTGGAGATGAAGAAGATATGGGACTCTGTTGGATGTGAGCAGGTCTATTGATGAAAGAAAAAAATAAAACCATTGCAGTGCTTTTAGGCTTATTCTGATTTCAAGAAGTGAGTTAAGTAGGAGAGCATTATCTACTGTATCAGAAACGTAAGTCAGTCATGATGGCACCTATTACATGACCTTTGTCCATTTTAATAAGGAGGTTATTTGTAAAGGTGTAGACTGCACTCTTTATCTGTCTTCCTGTCCAGAAATCACGATGAGAAGATACTATACTATGGGTATGAATGTACTCACCAGGGTAGATGTAGATGAGATTTTCCATTATTTTGCCTAGACATCTAGTCATGCGGTATCAATTTTTGATGCTAGAAGGCTTTGATGTCTTAAGGAATGGTTTTGCAATGGCAGTTTTCCCCTGAGGAGGCATAGAAGAGTTAGTCAGACAGCAGATAAACAGAATAGTGAGTTAAATGTATGATAAATTCACTGCACAGGGACATGAACCTTGGTGCAGATCATTGGTCTCTGTCAGAGGATAACTGAAGCTTTCCCTAGGAGGGTAGCAACATCTTTGGGTTCTATCTTTGTGAAATAGAAGGTCATGGATTTTTTTTTTTTGTTAGGCCCAGGTGTAGTAGATGTTTTGCGGGGACAGTGCCCCTGCAGTGGTCGGAATGGTTCCTCATCTAGTGAGTTACTGATTCATTTGTAGCCTGTAACTTTGTTTACCACTTATCAGAATTGCTTCTGATTTATCTGGAGGGAGGTTTGGGCTTTGTGTCTCTTTATTGTTTCTTTAGATAGGTTTCTAAGATGAGTGAAGTGAGGCTTATACTTTAAAAAAGTTATGTTGGCTTAAGTAGCTAGTACATAGCATAGACTAGATTCAGATCTGCTGAATCTAGACTGTATTGTTACACTTGAGCACCATTCTAGTCATCTTACCTTAGGAGGACCCTGCCTGCACCCTTGTGGCAGAAGTGTGTACTATGAGGCTCATTTGAGTTGGAGATTACTGGAGGAAAGTTCATTGTGTGCTTTCCCATTGGTAGTTTAGCTTAAACGTGTTTAATTTCACCTGTGTTTAAGCTTTGCATTTGTGCGGGTTTACCATCTTAACCGGAGCTGTTTAACATCTGGAGAATTTTGCCAGTGGTATGGAGAGATTCTGTTGAAATCCAAAGCATCCTAAGCTAAAGTAAAAAAATAAGTTCCTTGTTAGTGTCCTTTGCACTTTGCTGACTATATTTTATTATTTTGTTGTTTCATTTTGATGATTTTTACTGTATTTTGCTGCATTTTGAAAAAGCTGTTCTGTTGCTTTAAATAACTAGTACATAGTTGGAGATCACTAGCGGAAAGCTCATTGTGTGCTTTCCCATTGGTAGTTTAGCTTAAGAGTGTTAAATTTCAGCTGTACTTAAGCCTCACTTTTGTGTGTAGCTGTGCAATGCTCAACAGGATTCAGTAGTGCCCTGTACAGGCGCAAATGCCTTGAAAGAGAATTTTCTCCTAGACATCTGTTAGTGAACCCTCCCAAGCTCCCTGCTGCATTGTGGATAACTCAGTTGCACACTGAGAAGCACTGCCACAGTTTTCATCCATAGCCTTCAATAGAATAAGCCACTTTGTTAATCTTAGAGCAAAATCTGATCAAACTAGCCAACTCTCCAGTTGTAGTTATGGTAAAAACCTGCCGTAATGGATGGTCAGTTTCCAGCCACTGTTCTGTCCAGCCTGATTAACATAGGCATCCTGAGCATTGTAGTAATTGCCTCACGTATACTGACAAGCACTTACTCGTAAAACAAACTAATGCAATATGTGAGAGATGTAATTACACTATGAATTTGTAATCAATTCTCTCACGTAACAAAAAAACGGACATCAAACAGGTTGTTAGCACACACACACACACACGCACACACACGCACACACACGCACACACACACACACACACACACACACACACACACACATACACACACACACACACACACACACACACACACACACACACACACACACACACACGCACACACACACATCACCTCTCACAGAAAACAAGGTCACAACACATAAACCCACATATGTGGAGGTACTCAGTAGAAGCCTAACAAAATATCACAGACCTCCCAAGTGCAAACCACTTGCACATACTGCAAAGCCAATAGAATCAGCTACACATAGCAACACAGACATCAATGTCTCAGCAAGTATGCCTGTAAGGCAAAACATCTCAAAATCAAATGTCCTGGTCAAATGGGACTCCATAGTAAGACACAAAGATGTCCCCCTCAACAGGCTGGACAAGGAGAAGGTCACAGTCAGCCACTTGTCAGATGCCAGGATCCATCAAATCACTGATGTACTCAAGTCACTCAAGAACACTTACCATTATGACTCTGTCATAGTACATGTTGGGGTGAATGAGCTGAGATGTACCTCCCTGGACTGTATGAAGGGAGACACGACTGAACTCTCTGATTATATATCCCAGACAAGTATGTCCTTAGCCCTAAGGAGAATTCTACTTTCACCCAGGATGATGCCACAATATAGACAAAAAATGATTGACTTCAACAATTGACTTAGCTTCTGGTGTCAGTCCAGGGGGATCCAGTATCTGCTGCCTGAATAGACATGATTGACAGACCATGCTGCTTTGCAAGATATGGTTTTCATCTGTTTCCTCTAGGCTTTCAGATGCTGGCAAAGGCTTATGCCTTCCCCATAGTGCCTTTTTTTAGGCAATGTCAAAACAACTACATTTCTGATGTAAGAAAATCCACTAGAGACATCTCAAGGCTATATTGTTTAATACTAGGAGCCTAAACAGGAAACTGCACTCCCTGGAAGCACCCCTCACCTTGGAAGATGATAATGTCTGTGCAGTCACTGAGACATGCACCAAGGCCACAGAGAGCAATCCGGCTGCACAAGGCTACAATGCCTTCCACATGTTTAGGCCTCAACACTAGTGGGAAAATACCAAAGGTGGAGTTGTATACATCTTCATTAAAGCCAAATACACCTTGAGACTGGTTAAACAGTATGACTGTCTTGAGCTACTCCAAATCCAACTAACTATAGGTAAAGCACCCTACCACATCACTGCTAGCAACAGCTCCCCCACTATGAACAAAGAGAAGCACATCACCTACCTGGACTTACTAGAGTCACTCACTATACAGCCAAACACTGGTTATAGGAGATTTCAACTATCCTTCCATCGACTGGGTGGCATACACAACACACACACACTTGCCCTGAGGTTCCTGAACTTTGTAAATACAAATGCCCAGGAACAGATATTCTGCACCCCCACAAGGGACTCAAATGTCCTAGACTTAGTACTCACTAACATGTGGGTCACTGCCCTACCCCCTGTGTATTGCCCTCCCTGGTAAGGTCAGAATGTAACAATCAGACCTAACACCCCCACAGGAGCAAAAAAAAAAAAAAAAAAGAAACATTTCCCACAGCAAACTAGCAAACTACAGCTAACTAAGTGATGTGATACAAAGTATCAAACACCCTCATAACAAAGCCAAGAATTACTCCTATGCAGAGGAGTACACAAATGTCCTGTATAACCACATAACCACCTAAACAACTGTATAGACTTGGCTGTCTGACTGGATCAAATCCAGGTTCACCGGAAATAAAATGAAGAAACCGATGTCTAAGAACTCTAAGAATACTCTCCACAGCTTGAACAAGCAAATCAGATATGTTGTAAAGCTGCTAAAGCTTGTCACAAAGTTAAATTAGCATCCCTAGCTAAGGGTAATCATAAGGCATTCCTTAGCTACATCTGAAGTTTGAAAGTGAACAACTCTGTGCTGAACCTACAGTGGTCAGTACCTTTCATACTGAACCTGAGGAAATTGCCAAGTTGCTAGCTGACAGATTTGGTGCAAACTTCACCCTCCTGTCCCCACCAGCTGTACCTCAAAGCATACCTGACAATAGTCCTCTGTTTAGTATCTCCAAAGAGCAGGGCATATCCATGCTCTCCAAGACCAAAAACACAGCCTCTTTTGGACCAGATAACATCCCAGGCTGCTTAGTAAACAATCTAAAGAAGACCTAGCAGAACCACTTGAACTCTCTTTAACCACAGCCTGAGCACTAGCTTTGTTCCAGCAGAATGGAGAGCAGTAACACTAATCCCCTTGCACAAAGGGGGTCCATCAACCCACCTTGGGAACTATAGTGCCATAAGCCTAACTAGCCCTATCTGCAAGGCCATGGAAAGAATCATCATGGACTCCATCAACAAAGAAATAGGTAACCTTCGAACTCTTGACCCAACCCACTTTGGCTTTGTTAAGGGTAGATCAGGCTTATTGAACCTGGTGGACTTCTTCGAGAATGTCGCCAAAGCCCTGGATGAAGGCAAAACAGTACATGTTGCCTATCTTGACTTAGCCAAGGCTGTTGACACAATCCCCCACTAACGTATCATTGAGAAACTCTCCCAGCTGAGGATTAATCCATACATCACTAGATGGGTAGAAGTGCATTCTGTCAAAGTTGGGGATTCCACTTCTAACAGAAGACCAATTACCAGTGGCATACTGCAAGGATCTGTGCTGGGCCCTCTACTGTTTGGAATCTATTTCTTGGAATTCCATGCAAAAATAGATGGCCTTTGGCTTACCAAGTTCATTGATGATTGCAAACTGGGCACAATCGTTAAGTCCCCAAACAATGTTTATATATTACAAAAAGGGCTTTCACAGACAAATAATTGGTGTCAAAGCCACAAACTAAAACTAAATGCAAAAAAATGCATTACTATCCACCTTTGGCAAAGAGGAAGTCACTGCAAATTACAATATTGATAGCACCTCCCTTAAGCTCAAACCCAGTGGTGCAAGATTTGGGAACACAGGTTGATAGCTATGTAAACTTCAATCACTAATTGTCCACAGTGGTAAAGGAAGCCTTCTACATTGTGTATCTCACAAGAAAGTGGATTGCATCCAAAACTAAAGATGTTATAACTCCTATTTATACAACCCTCATCAGATTACTAATACGGTGCAACAGTTCCTTTTGTATGTAACTCACCAGACACCTGCAGTAACTAGAGACACCACAGAGGTTTCTCACCAAGAAGATTCAGGGTCTCCAAAACATGACCTAGATGAAAAGGCTGAAAGCTCTGTCTCTCTACTCTGTAGCCTACTGGCCACTGAGAGGCGACTTGTGCCTGGCCTACAGAGCAGTCTCTGCCCTGCCCTAATGGAAATGCTGCACGTCCGCAAATTAAATAGGACAAGAGTCACTCGGTCTAGATCTCATCCTAGCCTGTGTCATTAACAGAACATGCTAGAGAGACAGATATATCACTTTATATCACGTTATCAAAAGATGAAAATAGGGAACGCTATTTCATCGAACCTAAAATATCTAATCCACATAATATCGAACATTCAGAACAGCAAATGTTTTCTTTGGGAAAGAATTCGCTATTCCGAAACACATACACACAACACAAGCACACCTTAAAAACATCAATACACACACATACACTTATAATCCTACAACTAACCCTACACTAAACTATACATATACTACTATCTATCCACTTACCTTAACCCAAACCCTAACCCTAAGGTCTGTCACTATCGCACACTCACCTAACCCGCACCCTAACCCTAACTCAGTTAACCAGCCCCTAACCCTAATTTACCTAACTTGCGCCCTAACCCTAACTCACCTAACCCGTGCCCTAACCCTAACTCACCTAACCTGCACCCTAATCCTAACAACCATACAATCGCTCACTTACCTGAACCCGACCTGTAAATTTCCACCACAGCGCTGAAAACAGCGAAGCCACAGAACCAGACAACCAAATTCTTTCCCTAGGAAAGAATTCGGTGTTCTGCAGCTTCGCTATTTTTAGTGTTCACTCAAAATGGGTCAATTTTAGAACATTCAAAGTTTTAAAACTTCGATGTTCTGATATAGACCCGTTATATCTCACAGAGATTGTTGCTCCTCTGGAATAAACTCCCACTTCACATGAAACAGAGCTCCTCAATAACCCTATTCAAGTGCAACTTAGAGAATTGGATGGGAGACTGTAAATGCACCCCAGTGATGGCACCTATGTCCCTTATTGACAGGGGCAGTTGGTGCTGATCATAGACTAGCTCAGCAAAGATTGACTATCTAACCAAGGTCAGTTAGCAAACCCGTGTATAACATAGCTATGCTTGTAAAGACCCTAGAACCATTAGCCTATTTAGGTGTATAGATTAAAAAGGATAATGTTATATTAGCAAAGGATATGTGTGAAGAGACCTAATCAAATATAATACAAAAGTGAGAAACTGGAAGCTCTTGATTATGGGTATGGATAGTAAGATAAAAGAAATGAAAATGCTTTTAGTCTCTTTAGTTTTCTATATATATTTATATATATATATATATATATATATATATATATATATATATATATATATATCAGGCATATTTGTATCTACCAGAGGAGAAGTTGTGGATAATAATTCTTAAAGAGGTGATGGAATTTATATATGAGAGAGAGAGAGCATAAAAGTTAAGTGGGCTATGTTGATTCTCCCCATAGAAGAAAATGGCTTTAAAATTACTTGATTTGAGTGGATACTTTAGAACTACACGGTTAACACCAGTATGCATAATGTAAGCAGAAAGTTTTAAATAATAAAGTGGAAAGGGATGATGATGAAACAGTGTGAAGTCTGAGAAATAATAAGAGGGTGTGGTTTTGGATGCAGATGCTTAAGGAGAACAGCAACAACCATAAGTAACATTATATTGATCAAGTTGCAGAAAGTGTTCTGAAAATTAGCCAACAAGGGAATGTAGAAAGGAGATTTGGTAACAGGGATGACTGTAAGTAGAGTACATAAAAGAGGCAAGCGTGGATTACAATTTACCAGAGAAAATTATCAAAGAAGCCATGGCACTAGAAATAAATAACTTGAAATGGAAAGGTCCTAGAGTAGGATGAGGCCAAGTAAACGTTTAAACTGCAGGTTTGAGACTAACTTATCTATAAGGGCTTGATATCAGGGTATAGGGAAGCAGAAAAGGGATAGGCGAGAGCTAAGTGAAAGACCAGATCTGATAACATTTTTAGTAGGGTCTAGACCAGAACCTGCTGTTAAAAAGAAAATGAAATATTGGTAAGACATGTAACATATTGCATGATAACTATAATAAACAGTTAGAGGACGTTAGAAAAGACTGGAAGGAGAGAATGGAAAGGCATTTCCAAAAGAACAATGGGAAGCCAACTATTCATCTCTTAAGTATGCAACAACGTCTAAAAGGTTTAAGATTTTTGGTTAGAAGTGTTTGCACAGGTATTTCTGCAACCCAAAGATGACAGCAGAAAATTCTTTGTCAGGTAAAGACCACATGCTGAAGGTATGATGGAAAAGAAAGGGATGACTAGGAACACAGTGAGTGAGCTGACAGATTAAAAAAAACACACCTTTGGAGTACTCTGTCAGAAATATTGGGGAAGCAAATATCTGAAACTAAGGAAATTATTCCTTTGAACTGGGTCACTGGATCTAAATTGCATATACAGAGTGAGGCCTTTTTAATTTAATGCTTTTGGCTGCTAAAGAAAAAAAAAATACTAGAAAATGAAGCCAACTATAATTGTAGTACTGAAGATTTTAAAGGCGATAAAATAACTTAGAGGTGGGAAAAGGGAAGAAGCAAATTGCATAGAAATAAAAGGAATTTATAGGAACAATACATACAAAATAATGTTCAGGAGGAGGATAAACTTTAAGGGGAGGAATTTATGTAATATTGTAATTAATTGTTAAAAGGAAAGAAAACACATGTAATGTATAATAATGAGTATGATGAGTTAATAGGATTTTTCTTTTCTATAAATGTATGTGTGCCTATGTGCTAAGTAATAATTTAATAAACATGTTAAAAAGATTTAATAATGTAAGAAATCTAGTCTGAGCTAAATAGTAATAACCAAAGAGATGTATTCTGTACACTTAAAACTGAAGCTGGAATTAAAAGCAGCAGTGCTAAACTCTAGATAAATTATATAAACTTATTTACTGTGTCAGCTGAAAATCTTCTGGCAAACAATGAAAAAACAATTCATACATTTTTTTCCAAAGCTTGCAAAAGTAAATATGCTATGCTCATATTAGATACACAATATTAAACATAAATATCTCATCTCCTCCTCTGACTGCAATGCTAATGCTTAACACTGTACCCTCAGCAGCATCCATAACACAACTACATAACTTTCTTCAAGTTCCACCTTCCATTTTAAACTTAGTAACATGCTGGTTGCACAGGTGCAGCCCAGCATTCCATTCAATTACAACCTTTTATACCCATGTTATACCCAAAACTGTTAAGAGATAGGTAGCTTCATCTAGCAAAACTTCACTCTATCTATCAATATATATTGCAGGTAAAGATAGTCCAGCTACCTTTAAACATGCTACAACAATTTTACTTCTCAAAGTTTCTTTTCCCAGTAATGCTTATGATTGTAGGCCAATAGCTAATGTTTGCTTACTTGCTCAGATACTAGAAAAAAGTAGCTTACGACCAGGCCCTGTCATATTTTTTTTGAAAATATGACAATAAGACAAAAAAAAACAATGTTTTTTTACTAAATGTTCTACAATTATGTCTGCTTATTAACTTACTAACCACATCTTAAGAAGCGTCAGCAAATGGAAGTTTATGGGTGTAATCTTCCTGGATCTTAACTGTACTTTTGAAACAGTTGAGTATTCCCTCCCACTACAAAAACCTGGATAACTGTATTTTCTAAGGAGGTCATTCAGTGGTTTGTCAACTATTTTAATAATCATACCTTTATGTTATTTGGTTCCGATATTGTCAGCGATTCTGTGATCTTCCAAAAGGTGTACACCAAGGAAAACACTGGCACCAGTTCTGTTTTCTATCTTTATTAACAGATTTCAATGGAAACTGCTCCACAGCTCTTGCACTTAAAGCAGAAAATACTGTGTTAACAAGATCTTACAGAGACAACTCAGCTTTAAGTAATAAATTCTAGTGTGACTTTCTCTCAAAATCAGGCTAAGAATGCACTAGCAAATTGGGCATTAATTTAAAAAGTCTTCAGGTATATTGTTCTTCAATAACAAAAAGGCAAACAAAAAATGCATCATCCTTTTCACTTTGCAATAAAATCCTGAATAGTATAGCTGTATTTTATGTTTCTCATCAAAAGTAATCTGGCATAGTATATTAGACCAAAGACTTACCTTTAACAAGTCTCACACTGGGACCCAGTCATACTAAACTTTAAATCAACTAAAACAGGCTCATTTACTTACTTTTGAAGTTAGAATAGCCAAGAGCTGTGTATGTATTGCTCATCTTAGCCCTTCCTTCTGCATATAATACTAGCACTTGTAAACTACTGAAAATAAACCTCTCAGGTGTATCTACCTTTCTGATTCCTCTGGACAGCACTGTAAATAATTAAATAAATAAATCAAAGCAGCTACCAGTTACTGCCAGAGCTACCTGACTGCCTTGTTTTGCAGCTGATGATGTCCAGGCACCCAACTGGACTGAGGAGGAGACCACTTAAATGTTGATTGTCTATGCTGGAGCACAGCATCTTATGAAAGCCAGATCATGGAACTTCATGATGATCGATATATGGAACTGGATTGTGAGGAAGCATTGACAATATATCAGAATCTATTAGACTAGAGTGCAGGTTCATCACCACTATGATGACCTGCATTGGTAAGATGTAGAGGAGGTTTATCGTGAGGTTGCCAAAGTGTGGTAACAGTTGGTGGATGCTTATACTTGCACGGTCTAAAGTTTGTTCTCCTATTCGGCTGATTCCCTTTCCAACTGTAACATTGCCAAGCCATTCACTAACCCCATAAAGACATACCTCCTGGGACTGCTATACCAACTACATGGTAAAAGAATTTAGTAATTCCAAGTGCTTCTTAGCGCATAGGTGTCTTTATCCTGTAACTGCTTCCTAAACTGTGCAATTACTTGTATAAATGATCCACATCTTGCATGCTAGCAGCCATACTACAACCTTTTATTTCCAAACCTTTGTCCACTCCCTTAAGGTCCACTTTCTTTTTTTTACACTATCTCACCACTGGGTGGCTGTATAAACACTCTCTCCTTACCATCATTGTTTACTTAATCAAACCTAGAGCATTCAGTGCTCTTTTTGCAAGACATTGGTCTTATCCCAAACTTAATCACATAGTTCTGTTTCCCCAGAGTTTCAAGCTAAAGCATAACACCATGTATTTCACTTACCTTTACATGTTTTGTTGCACTTTGGCTTAAGTCACTGATTGTATTTTGGATGCTCAGTTTTCACATTATTGGCTCTGCCTGCTCCGTTCGCCCCTCTGGCTCACTCCCCTACCCTGCCCCCAATTATCACCCACTCCCACTACCTGTAAACATATACCTATCTTCTACCATGCCCATGCCAACAACCAGTACTATCAATCCTATTTCATCACAGACCTCCTACCATTACTTCCAGAGTGTATCCACCCCTATTTCATCATCACTCACCCAACCCACACATCAATCACACTCTCTCCATTCCATACCCACAACACCATAATTACATATGGCTCATACATTATGCCCCCCCACACTCAGAGCAAACAAATCACTAACATCTATAGTTTTTCATATCTCCACCAGCATACTACTAATATCCCTTCATTCTCTCACCTCCAGTGATACCCCACTACTACCTTTCACCCCCATCCCTGGAAAACCTCATCTTTTTTTAACTCCAGTAACTCATCATTCTCTGCCATAACCCCCAGTCTCTTCAATGCCACCTACATAGTCTACCACAGATTCAAGCTACCATATCCACTGTTGAAAGCCACTTACTCCCATACATATAACAAAAAATTATAAACTCTTCAAACTTCTATTACATCTAGCTGTCCAATTAGCCCACTCCAGGGATATACACAATCCAGGCCCCACCCTCCCAAACAACATCCCACATAGCTCCATTTCTTTCACTCCAGATCTCCTTCAGAAAAGGCACAAATCATCCCTTCTTCTCTTTAATATTAATTCAAGGAGTATCAGTAACAAAGTCCATAACCTATATGACACCCTCTCTCTCTATTCACCAAACATTGTAATATTAACAGAAACCTGGCTAAAACCTAACATTAACAGTAATGAAATCACAGCACCAGATTACAGCATATTACGTAAAGACAGGCTAACTAAGAAAGGTTGAAGTGTAGCAATCCTATTCAAAAATCACCTATCAGTTGATCTCATAGACATAAAACTCCCTGATTTTGAAAACACAGACATAATATTTGCTAGGATTAAAATCAACCCCAATAAAAGTATAATATCCTTGGTGGATACATTCCACCAGGAAACAATATTCCCACACTAAAATGCATACTACACTGAATATCTAACTCCCTTCCCCAAGAGACAATCCTCGTAGGTGATTTCAACATTGACTGACTAACATGCTCTTCTTCTAACCCAACATCACATATTAACCTACACGAGTTTACCCAACTAATCACAGCTCCTACTAGAACAGATAAAACCTCCGGTCAACAATCCATATTGGACTGAACCTTAGTAAACAACCCATCCCTAATGTCTGACTCAGGATGTCTCCCTGACAATCTGAGTGACTACCAGCCGATCTTTCTCATTTGTGCTAAAACCCATCAAATCCACCAGACCACCTACCATCAAATCAGAGATAAAAGGAATTTCAATGTCAGTAACTTTATTTCCTTCCTTAAAAGCTGCAACTGGGAAACTCTCAGGCAGCTACCTCTAAAAGAAGCAATTAACTCCTTCAACTCCACCTTCTTTAACATCCTTAACCATCATGCAGTACCAAAAACCATTAGAGTGAAATCAAACTATGCTCCCTGGCTAAGTAAAGGATGTAGATCTCTTCTTAAGACCTGGGATAAGGCCTGGGTAAAATTTCACAAAAATAGATCCCACTTAACAAGACAAATCTACCTTGAATTGTGTTGTTGTGTCTTTCGGCTTTTCCCGGTTAGGGGTCGCCACCGCGGAACTCCGGTCCGCTAATGATTGGTAGTTGATTTTTACATGCCGAGTTACCAGCCCTGATGCACAACCTTCAACGAAGGTACCCCCATTCACACGTCTCCACGCAGAAGACGCTCTAGCTGAGAATCGTACCGGACAGCGTCTTACTGTGAGGCGACAACGCTACCGCAGCACCACCACCACGGTATCTACCTTGAATTATGTAATAAAGCCAAAAAATGAGTTAAATGGGATAAAACCAATTACTACCGTAATATTCAAATAAAATGCCAAAATAATCCACAAAAAGTCTGGACTGCAGTTAATACCATACTACACCCTTGTAAATCAGCTACTCCCACTCCATCAACTCCCAGTAAGACAGACAATGCAGCAACCCAGTTTAATACCTACTTTACAGAGTCAATCCAAGCCCTTGCAAACTCTCAGCCCTATTACAATGACCCTACTTCTGTCACAAATTAAAATACCACCCGTACCCAAACCTCCACCAAGCTGTTTTCATTCCAACCAGTCACTGTAAACACAATCAAAAAACTACTCAAAAAAAACTCAAACAAACTACCCTAGCAGCTGACAACCTCCCTGCAGAATTCTTTCAAATTGCAGCAGAAGGAATAGCCTACCCAATAGCCATTCTCATAAATAGATCAATCACTGAGAGCCTAGTCTCCACTATTTTGGAAAACTTCACACATTATACCCCTTCACAAAGGAGGCAACACCACTGAGTTAACTAACTACTGCACCATTGCTATCCTATCCCCCATTTCTAAAATTCTGGAAAGAGTCATCCACACTCATGGATTACCTTCGAAGAGTAAAATTGCTTACAAATACACAACATGGCTTTTGCCACTGTCATAGCACTACCACAGCCTTGATGTCCTTTACCAACGCAGTTAATCATCATCGGACTAATGGACAATATGTATCTGCTATTTTCCTAGACCTATCCAATGCCTTTGATATGGTTAACCACCCAAAACGTATCATTGTCCTCTCCTCCCTAAACCTCTGTAACTTTTCCATCTCCTGGTTCCAAAATTACCTTACAGGATGTCAACAAGCCACCCTCTGGCAGCAACAACTATCCTCCCTCCTTACAGTTAGCACAGGAGTTCCCCATCATTCTATTCTGGAGCTCCTACTTTTCTCTGTCTTTACCAATCAACTTTATATCACCACACCTCACACCACTATAGTTCAATATGTTGATGATTCAGCTCTGATATGCTCAGCCTCCTCCCTTCATATTCTCCACAAACACACCCAGGAATCCTTCCTATTGGCTGAAAATTGGCTTACCAACTGCCACCTCACCCTTAATCTAAATTAAACAAAACTCCTCTTTCATCCAGGCAAAACCCCCTCCTCCATAATCAATACCTCCTCCTCACCTTTAAGGATCTTATCCAAAAACAATACAATCATTACTCCCTCAACCCACACAAAATTGCTAAGTGTTGAGATAGACAACAATCTGAAATTTGATATACATATTGCCCAAACCATTAAAAAAGGTCCACATGAAACTTGGTCTCCTATATAGGAACAATCAATTCCTAACCATGAATACTAAATCCACTATTACCCAAACTAACCTCCTATCTACTCTCTTATATGCTTCCCCTGTACTAACCAACCTCCGTAAAACTGACCTCATCAAACTTGAATCTTGCTACAATAAGATAGCCAGATTTGTAACTGCTGCTTCATATAGATCCCATCACTGCATATCACTTAGACAACTAAACTGGCTTGAACTTCCACAATTACTGAACTTTAATCAACTTATCTTCACTCACAAAATCCTCTGTCACACAGACAAAACTCCAGCTCTTCATAACCTCTTACAGTCATACAGCTCCTCTAGACATCTCTGCTCTTCCAACAAATCCCTCCTACAGGTCTCCAAAGCAAACAACACAGCTGGGGAATCATTATTTTCATACTATAGTTCCAAACTTTGGAATAAGCTCCCAAGGTCTCTTACTTCCAACTGCTCTATCCCACAATTCAAAAAGCTACTCAAAACACACCTTTCAAATTCTTGGCTTTGTCCCTGCAACCCTACATGATAGCCCAATTTCCTTTCCTCAGTAGCTAAAATCCACTTCTGTATGTCTTTCCCAGGTCTTGAAACTGGAACTGGCTACTGCATTATATCCAAGCACCTCTATCACTCTGGTGCAACAACTTATGTATTTTCTCTATCTTCAACTGTATTCTCACATACCCACTCCATCTCCACTGTCTGGTTACATCACTGATCAATAAAGTAGAAGATTATTAAAACCAACAGCTATTTGTTATCCATGTTATCTAGGACATATTGGTTGCAAATTTACTACTACCTCATCATGTAATTATAGTCTTTCACTCACTTTGTGCAGCATTGTATTCGCTTATATTATTTTATACAAATTATTTTTTGTATTACTTGATATTCCTCTGTATTATTTTTTGCTATTTTGACATTTTATTTTTGTGCATTGTTCTATGACTTTATGAAGTACATGTGGAGCTTTTCTCCCCATGCCTCCTCTAAAAAAGGACCTGCGTCCAGTCTGATTTTCCCGATAAACAAATGTAAAATAATAAATAAATAAATAATGACTATTGCCCTCCTTAATCATAGATCCCAAAACTTTAGAGGTCATTACACCAAGAACTGACATTAATCTGTATCAAAACAGCAGTCTGTAAAATTGAACCGTGTCTCTGAATGAGATGCCAAATAAACCAAGAGCATAACATAATATAATAATTGTCAAGAAAAAGTCAGAGATCCATTTATCCACGTGAGTAAATTGTGTTTATTTCAGAGACACAAGTACCATATAAGTTTTACAACCTATGCAATATATTATTAGTCGAAACACGATAACACACTTTTTGTACACATCTGAAACAAAGTGTTAAAATTGTGCATTATTCAAATGTATACATACGCATGTTTAAATTAAGAATTTAGGGTTTATTTGCACTCTGCTATAGAATAAAACATTCATCTTCTTTGGTGTAATCTGTTACTACTTTGCTTTCCAACTTCTGTATACTTTATGTAATAGTCACTGGCTATTGTAATTTATTTCATCTTGTGTTCATTTGCCAAATATTGACATTTATTGTGTTTTCACCATTAAGCCATCTTTTTGCAGAAATGATCTTTGGGCCATTTCCCTTACTTGGTTAACAAATATAAACTAAATAATTAAAGTAATCAAATAAATAAGGAGAATCCATGTGTAAGGCCAGACTATGACAACAAAAACATTCTAAAGTACTGTATTTGTTACCTATTTATAAGATAATGAAATACAAACTGAAAATATGCCTCTGTGCAAGTGAAGATTCACAGCTGAATATACAAAAAAGCACTTGCAAGGTGTTGCAATAAATTCCAAAAATCTGCCAAGTGGTGAATTCCAAAGAAAACTTCTTTGTATTGACACAAATACAGGCTTAAGTGCTTTCGGCCATGAAAATGGCCTTAATCAGAAACACCCATAATCCCTATGGCAAACACTTAAATACCCTTCAGTGACAAAAATATTATTCAATTAACCAATTAATATATTTTATGCAAATAACATAAATTAACTAAAAACACTACTATAAGACACTTATAAAAACTGCAATACTACTTGCATTTATTATATTTTGCTTTTCTACGTAAAACAACTTTAAAATTCACCCCACTATTAAGACCAAGCATTGAGCAGAATCTGCCATTTAAGCTCTTTATATTCAAGCTCTGCTTCTTTGTCCCCATTGAAATCGGGAAACATAATCCATTACTGAAAACAAAAACTTAGAACACTTGGGACATTCTAATGTATGTTTAAGCAATGCATTATTGTAATCTTTCTTTTTTATTCCATAATAATAATGTTCATAAATTCTACTTCTCAGTGATCTATTGGTTTTTCCTATGTAGAAGGAATTATATGCTAGGCACTTTGCCATGTATACCACAAATTCTGAACTGCATGTAAACCTACCTGACACTGTAATGCTTTTTTCATAGGTACTTACTTCTACATAAGGTCCCTCTGCTTTAAATCTGCAGTCTTTGCAGTCTAAACACCTATACATACCCTTAACTCTACTATTACTGGGTGCATGTTTAATATATTATAATATAATATAATATAATATAATATAATATAATATAATATAATATAATATAATATAATATAATATAATAATATATTAATTGGTTAATTGAACAGTAATTTTTTGTCACTGAAGGGTATTTAAGTGTTTGCCATAGGGATTATGGGTGTTTCTGATGTATCTATGGTGTATCTATTTATAAGATACTGTAAGACACTTCTCCTACAGCAGTTCATACTGAACATCAAACTGAACTGTAATGACATACTTGCTTACAAAACAAACGCAAAAATCCCATTCTACCCCCCAACATTTCATGGTATTTGAACCTGATTTATATGGCAGAAGACCTCCTTTGAGAGTACATGAATTTTAGGACTTAAACTATACACAGTAAGAGAAATGTTACCTTACCTGTAACATATTTATAATTTTATGTCTCTGCTGTTATGACAAGATAGTAAAGACAAATTTCAGTTGTAGGTTGCATTATGCCACCCTGAGCAGAGGACACATATTCACATCTAATGAAAATTGAGTTTAATTCTACTTGGCAGCCTGGACCTTTCTAATGGACATATAACTCTATCAGTAGAGACTAACAATACAGGGTTATAATTGAATAACAGCATGCATTTTTACTGGTTTTGACTATACATATGAATTTTCTGTTATAAATGGTAATTAGGCTATACTTTTAAATGGCTGAGCTAGTAGGAATGCTGCATATATTAGTATGTAAAGCAAGAATTCTCTGTAACATTTCCCCTTTTTTCTGTATTATGGTGAACCTAGGCACAGGAAACAGCCCCCAACAAGCTATATATCTATGATCATTTGACATGCAACTGCCCTGTATTTTCACAAATGGCTTATCTAACAACCCCCATCAGTAAAATATATCCATCTTCTGTGTATACTTCTGATGTTTAATTCTAAAAAAGTGATAAACAGAATGACATTAGAATGTATTTCGAATTGTTGCTATCAGATGCATATGTACTGCTCCCTAGCAAGCCATATCAAAGATATTTTCCAAACACAGACACTTTATGCACCAGTCTGTGGAAAGTGGAAGGTGCAGTGTCCTCAGTCATACCTCCCAACCTCTTAGTACAAAAAGTCTGCATAAAGTCTAAAATTATGGGGTGACAAAGGCTCAAAAAACAGGGACAGACTTTAAATATTGCTCAAAGAAATTGAGAAAGTTGACAGAAAAACAGATATTGCGTTAGCATGCATTAATAGATGATATAAAGTCTGAAACTCAAATGAATGTCACTTAATGACTTCCATCCTCAGTGATTTGCTTGGAAGCCACAAATTCTATCAGGAACATCCCAAAAATAGGAGGCAAAAATCTGGACATTTTTCAAAAATATGGACAGCTGAGAGGTATGGCCTGAGGAATTAATTCTATCTTGTTGTTCATAGATAACTTCACTTCCCTTAGTAAGTCATAGTAATAATCACTTAACAGTGGTCATGTAACCATTTGCTTACAATGCCACCTGCTTTCTTACCCACCAAAAAATAGAAATTTTCTATGTACCTCTCCGATGTCTGATTGTGATGGAAGTAAATGAATACATGGTGATGGCAATATATTTCAACTTGCTGCTATCAGACACATTTGGACTGTGTTCAACCCCTCCCCAAAAATTATTTAATGTGGCCTTTGTTTCTATCCAGTCTGCCTTCAAAATGGTACACACGTCTGTTGATCACATCTGATTTGTGGAAGAAATAATGATACATTAATTTCACTTTTCTGCTATAGCAACCATTCCACAAGCTTCATAATCAAGTTCTTTATATGTGTACATGTATATACATACATATATATATATATATATATATATATATATATATATATATATATATATATATATATATGTGTGTGTGTGTGTGTGTGTGTGTGTGTGTGTGTGTGTGCATATTTGTATATATATATATATATATATATATATATATATATATACATACATAGATGGGTCTATTTCTAAATCCCATATAATCAGTAGACCAAACTACAGAAGACTGAGACCAAAAACCCAAAAAAAACAACTTCCTGAAAGTTTACAAGAACAAATCCCATACCGAATACCGCAAAGCAAATGTTAAATTCCTACTCTCCACTGATGCAAAAGTTCAACTATTTTTTTATTTCCTATGCTTTTGCAGGGGGCTATGCCTCCCTGACCCCCCACACCCCCACAAATTATGTATACTAACTATGAGGTCACACTACATTGTGGAAAAGGTGAACTGCTAATGTGCGCTTTAAAAAAATGCAGTTACGGCTCTACCCTTACATTTGCCTGAATGTTTCTACTTATAGCACCAATATTTCTTCTGTTTAACAGTGCATTACATATGATGAACATATTCTTCAATTATAAATGCTCCTTTTTGTTTGTGAGATGTTGTAGTTTCCTATACTATTCCAAAGATTCTAGGAATGTCCACCATATTTTGTTTATGTACACAGTAGAAAGACTTGATGTGATACTATTTCAGTATTAATCATTTAACTATTATGTTCAGTTCAGTATTTTGAAATTTGACCTGATACAGTTTCAGTAAAAATAATTTTTGGCTTTCTGGTCTTGATCTTGTGTAGTTCATCCTAATGGTAATGCAGAATTTGAAAGCAGACACATATAGATAGATAGATAGATAGATAGATAGATAGATAGATAGATAGATAGATAGATATGTGTGTATGTGTGTTTGTGAGAGTCAAAAGGAATCACATTTGTAGAATGTTTTATTGGTGTAAAAAAAGAAAAATGTACACATGAGTGAATATTCATTTGAGAGAATCACATATGGCTGAATTTAGTTTTATATAGCATGGGAAAGCAGGAGTGTGCAGGAAAATTACTGTTTGAATGAAAAAGTGGTAGTCATGATTTGCAAGACTCTGTTATAGCAATTGTGTATATGCAGGTGATTGCGGGTTAGTTACTGTAAAGTAAGGGTTAGTTAAAGGGATAGAGTCAGTGCTCTGCATGTTTTGAGTTGTCTTCACTCTCTGTCCTTTTGTTTTGCGTAGTGGTACTGTTAGGAAAAGGGGTTTTAGTAACGTAATGTGTAGGTTTAGATTTGGGGCAGGGATAGGGTTAAGGTTACTGTCATCGTTTAAACTCAGGTTACGATAGAAGACCCGATCATAACACTCTATGTTTGAAACACATAAGTTGGTTTTGATCAGAGACCCAGCCATAATCATCTATACTACATGTATCAGAAGTTGTGATCATAAAATCACCATCATGCTCAAATCTTTAAATGACATTCTCAGAATTTAGTTAAATTATAGAAACTATTTTCTATCCTTATTTGATCTAAAAAACAATTTTTAATTTAAACGATAATTATTGTTAATAAAAGTATGGTGGAAAGAATAAACATTTGCACTGAAGTAAAAACTTACCATATCAAACAAAATTGTTATTGTCCATACTTTTGACAAAATCTGACTTACAGGTATTACATCTCCATTAATACCAACAGTTTCCTCAGTTTTCTTTGTTTCTTATTTAAGTCTTTATTTGGTTTAATCTCTCTAAAAAGTGTACTTTTCTAATAAACTTTATGAGTGCATATTATGCCTTGGATATACTGAAGGATATTAATAGGCATACATTTCAGGCTGATGTCTAGCATAGGCCTCTTACTCTCATCAAAAACAGAAACAGACATGCTGTTGTGTACATACCTTAGGAAGGGGTAAGTCACTTGTAAAAATTTGAAAAAGAAAAGTAATGAATAGAGTATGTATCCTGCTTGGAAGCGTTTTAGTTGTATCATCTGTTTCTTCTTGGTGCTGCTGCATTCTACAACTCTGCAATGTCATTTGCATCACTTCTAAGGACAGGAAAGTATACATTTTCAGTTTCCTGATTAGCCCACTGTGCTGTGTCAGCACTGCTTATATTCATGGGTCTGCTACTAAATTATGTAGTTGAGCTTCACAACTCATATTTTGTGTTATTCATACTTCTGCAACTGCTGGAGCCTTGATATTAGTGTTGAGTTATATACCTCCTGTTTTGATCCCATATTGTTTTCTGATGCTGCCATAAGAATGCAGCATCCTTAGGTTATCAAAAGGTAACACGTCCACTATGAGTGGACAAAAGCAAATTCACCAAGGATTAGAATCCTTGAATTGCATGAGACAAAAAAAAATGCAGAAAAACATTTTTTAAAGACTATTTTGCAAAGATGCAAGCCCCCCCCCACCCTGCATTCCAAAACTTATATAAAGAAACTCTGCGGCCACACCATTTCAAGAAATGGGGAAATTCTCCCATAAAGGGAATCATTTCTGGTACAATGCACCTACCATGGTTTCCAATGTGGGATATTTGCTATTCAGTGAGGTGAACCTTGGGAAACTGAAGCTCCAGCATTTAATCTTTACTCAAAGGTAACATTACTCCTGTATTTCTTTTTAAGTAATGACCAGGATTACTTCAGAAAATTCATAACTGCAAGCAGGTATGGGCAGATCTCTTAAGCATCATTAATTTATTCTTTTTTACCTAATTTTTGTCAAAGAATGTGAGCCTATTGCTAGCATTTTGGAAGTGGTAGTGGGGAGCATTCATGAAGGTTCCATGATGTATACATCACAGTAAGCTTTTTGTATTCAGCAATGGCCCTAACACAGTGATGTGCGGTGCCCCAGGATGAAGATGTGCAGCATTGTGTAGGGGTGGCTTCTTGACTATGTTGAATGTTAATGATATGTTACTTTTTAGCTTCCCCTTGCTTTTAATACACTTTAGTAGGCCAAGATGCTGCTGCAATAACTCTGTAGGATGCCATTTAATTAAAGATCAGGGGTCTGGGGGTTGCTAGGCACCCAGAAGTCATACGGTTCTCAAATGTGTATCATGGATATATATGTATATATATTTTATTTTATTTTTATTTTATTTTATTTTTATTTTACATTTGTTGACCGGGAGGATCCGACTGGATGCATGTCCATTTTCAGCGGAGGCCCGGGGAGAAAAGCTCCAAACACAGGTTACAAAAACATTTAACTAACAGTGAAGCAAAATTTACATTCAAAATTAGAGCATGATAATTTATTCTTTCTAATTTATCTAAAATGTAAGAGGAATAGGATAGTAAGGAGATGTAGGATATTCATGAGTTATAGCAGTTATTACAGCCTAGAGTGGACTATCCCGGGTTTAGGCAATGGCAACTTCGCATTGAACCCAGATGAGTTTTTAGATTAGCTTTAAATTGACTTAAAGTAGAGATGGATATAATATCATGGGGAAGTTTGTTCCAAATTTTACCTGCAGCGTTGGTGAGAAGGAAGTCACCAGCAGAGTTATTAGTTTTGAATGTTTGGATTAGGAGACGGTTGGATGACCTCAATGGACGTGGATTATTACAAAGGGGAAGCAGTGTTTTGAGGGAAGGAGCGTATTCAGGGTTATATATGATTTTATGGGTAAGGACTAGTAGGTTGAAAGAAATAAGGTTAGGAAGCTCAGACCAGTTGAGCTTGGCTAAGTTGGTACAATGATGGGTCCTATATGGGGACCCAGTAACAAACCTTGCAATATGATTGTAGCATTTAGAGAGTTTGTTCATGACAGTTTTACTTATATTGTGAAGTAAGGGGGACGAGTACAGGAGTGATGAGAGAAGGTGAGTCTGGGCAATGGCCATTTTAGCTTGGGGGGTCAGGAAGCTATTTATTCTATATAAAAAGCCTAGCTTCTTGTTAATGGTCTTAATCATTTGGTTTGCGTGTATATCAAATTTTAGTTTGTTGTCTATGGTTACCCCTAGTAATTTTGTCGAGAGGTCCGGAGAAATTATGGTCCCATCCTTTGCTTGGATAGTAAAGTTGATGGAGCAGGACTTTTTTGTTGGAAGAAACAACAACATTTTAGTTTTTTTAGGATTGAGAATCAGGCGACGACTGGAGAGCCAGTTTTCTATTTTGCTGAAAGTAGACTGGGTTAACAGTTGTAAATCTGAAGGGGTAGTACCAGAGCAGATTAACGTAGAATCGTCTGCATATTGTATGCAACTGGCATTAGGAGTAACTGTATGCAGATCATTGATAAAGATGGAAAATAATAGCGGCCCTAAAATAGATCCTTGCGGTACTCCCAATGTATTGGGTAGTAGCTTAGAGAGTTTGGTCTGCCATAAAACTGCTTGTTTTCTGCCAGATAGATAGGAACTAAACCATTGTACAGCAATGGTGTCAAGACCTAGTGAAGGCAATGTATTGATTAAAAGTTTATGATCCACCATATCGAAGGCCTTCGACAGATCCAGAAATAGTGCTGATGAGAGATTATTATTATTACGATGGGAGTTTATGGTGTTTGAAAAGACAAGGAGGGCTGAGGTAGTACTATGGAGAGGTCTGAAACCATGCTGGGTATCAGCCAGTAGTTGGTTGACCATTAGGTGTTGCATGAACTGTTTCTGAACACATTTTTCCATTATTTTTGCTAAAGGGGAAAGTATGGATATGGGCCTATAGTTTGAGAGATCAGTGGAAGTGCCTCCCTTGTGGAGAGGAATTACATATGATATCTTCCAGATCTCGGGGATTTTGGCCTCTGCTAAGGAGCGGTTGATGAGGATTGACACTGGGTAAGCAATTACGTCAGCTGTTTTTTGCAAATATTCAGCTGGGAGTTGGTCAGCTGAGAGTGTGGAGGGTTTTAGTTTTTTAATTAATTTACAAATAAAGGAAGTTGCTACAGGTTGAAAGGTAAGTAGGGGAATATTTTTAAGTGTTCGAGAGTCAGAGGTATGAAGGCTGGGTGGTAATTGATTAGACAGAGTTTGTATTGTCTCAGTGAAGAAGTGGTTAAAACTATTAGAGACATCGTCAGGGGATTTATCAATGAGTGTGGCAGGGACAGGGGTAGTAGTACAACCAGGATGAAGAAGTTGATTTAGTCCAGCCCAGAATTTTTGTGGACAGTTTTGGTGGTCAGTTTGCAATTTACAATAGTATTGTCTTTTATCTAGTAATATTTGCCTTTTAGTTTCATTCCTAAATTGTCTGTATTTACTTTGGTCCAAAGGGAGTTTGGTAGTACGCCAGACAGACCACGCTTTGTTTCTGAGATTAATATTCAGCCTTGCTTCTTTTGAAAGCCAAGGAACATCTACAGTTTTGGTTTTCTTTGAACGAATGGGAGCATGGAAATTAAGAATTTCTAAGAATTTTTTGTTAAAGTATAGCACTGCTTCATCTAAGGGTAGATGTTTTAGTAATGTCCAGTTACATGAAGATAGTTCTAGTTGTAGTTTAGTTAAGTCAAGTTTCTTTTTGTTTCTAACAGTTCTGAGTGTGGGTTGCATGGGAATGGCTATCTTATGCTTAATGATGTAGGTGAGGTGGTGGTCACTTAAACTATCGGGGAGAGTACCAGATGTATAGTGATCAGGGTGCCTATTTATTAGCACCCAGTCAAGTATACTGTCTTTCTGGTTAGATTTCCCTAGCCTAGTTGGAGTATTAATAGTTTGCTTGAAAGAGTAAAGGTTAATATGTGTGGAAGGAGCTGAGGGGGCACAGGTATTCCAATCTATGTTAAAGTCTCCGAGAACTAAGGTCTCTTGGGGGAAGTGAGTTGATATCCAGTGAAGGGTGGATTCGAGGGTTTCTATATTATTTCCTGGGGGAATGTACATACAAATAATATAGATAAATTTATTGCTGTTAATCTGAAGCTTGGAAATTAGTATTTCTGCATTGTTAAATTGAGGTGGTTGCATAACATCAATAGACACAATTAGATCAGATTTATAGAGTATGGCTACCCCACCTCCTTTCCTAGGAACTCGGTCTCTCCGATGTATATTGTAACCTGGGATTAGTATCTCATTGTCGGTAGTTGTGGGTTTTAACCAAGTTTCAGTTAGACACAAGATCTCTGGGGAAAGGTCTACTAGTACCGCGTGAAGTTCATGTACCTTGTTGTTTATGCTTCTGATGTTCAGATGACAGGTTAGAAGAGAGTTAGTAGGACGGGCAGTAATGGGGTTGGAACTAAGATCAATGTTAGGAGAGGACTGCTGGTCAATGCTGGTAGGACCAGGGTTGGGGTGTATATCGCCATGAGGGAGCAGATTAAGTCTAAGTTTGGAGATAAGTTTTAGGAATTTATCTAAAATTTTATAAGTTTGTTTCAGTTTGGGGCTTTTATTTCTATTT